>NC_088413.1:56131404-56141404 GCF_034236695.1 Oncorhynchus nerka | reverse complement strand
CGCGTGCCCTCTGCCCCTCTCTCTCGCGCGCCCTCTGCCCCTCTCTCTCGCCGCCCTCTGCCCCTCTCTCTCCGCCCTGCCCCCTTCTCTCGACCCTCTGCCCCTCTCTCTCGCGCCCTCTGCCCCTCTCTCTCGCTGCCCCTCTCCTCGCGCTGCCCCTCTCTCTCGCGCCCTCTGCCTCCTCCCTCGCCCCTCTCTCTCGCGCGCCCCTCGACGGCTCCTCGGCCCCTCTCTGCCCTCCTCCCTCTCTTGCTCTCTGCCCTCTGCTCCCCTGCCCCTCTCTCTCGCCGCCCTCTGCCCCTCTGCCCCTCTCTCTCGCGGCCTCTCTCCTCCCTCCCCTCTCGCGCGCGCCTCTCCACTCCTCGCGCCCTCTGCCCTCCTCTCTCGCGCCCTCTGCCCCTCCCTCGCGCGCCCTCGGCCCCTCTGCCCCTCCCTGTGGCGCGCCCTCGCCCCTCTCTCTCGCTCTCTCGCCCCCTCTCTCTCGCGCTCTCTCGGCCCCTCTCTCTCGCGCTCTCTCGGCCCCTCTCTCTCGCGCTCCTCGGCCCCTCGCGCTCTCTCGGCCCCTCTCTCTCGCTCTCTCGGCCCTCTCTCTCGCCCTCGGCCTCTCTCGCGCGCTCTCTCGGCCCCCCTCTCTCTCTCGCTCTCTCTGTCGCTCTCTCGGCCCCTCTCGCTCTCTCTCGGCCCCTCTCTCTCGCTCTCTCTCGGCCCCTCTCTCGTTCCCTCTCTCTTTCGGCCCCTCTCTCTCTCTCGTGTGCCCTCTGCCCCTCGCTCGCTTGCTCGGCTGCTCTCTCTCGCGGTCACTCTCTCTCGGCCGCTCTCTCTCTCTCGGCCGCTCTCTCGCGCTCACTCTCTCTCTTGGCCGTTCTTTCTCTCTCGGCCGCTCTCTCGCGCTCACTCTCTCTCTTGGCCGTTCTTTCTCTCTTGGCCGCTCTCTCTCTCTCGCTCTCACTCTCGCTCTCTCTCTCTGCCTCCCCTCTCTCTCTGTTCCACCCCTCGCTTTCTCTCTGTTCCACTCCTCGCTCTCGCTCAGTTGTTCCACTGTGCTGACAGAGTAATTGCCAGAGAGCTCAGAAAACAAGCATATCCACTGATCCACACTGCTTTTAATAGAAGGTGATGATAGAACGTTCAGGATGGAAAGTTGGGTGCGCGGGGGACTCCTTTCACATGTGCAGGAGAGACACCAGCATTCAAACTTATTAACTGTTGATGTTTCTTTGACTCCTTTGAAGATTTGGTTGCCAATAGGATGCTACCTGTGGCCTGTTATGTACAGTGGGGAGAACAAGTATTTGATACACTGCCGATTTTGCAGGTTTTCCTACTTACAAAGCATGTAGAGGTCTGTAATTTTTATCATAGGTACACTTAAACTGTGAGAGACGAAATCTAAAACAAAAATCCAGAAAATCACATTTGTATGATTTTTAAGTAATTAATTTGCAATTTATTGCATGACATAAGTATTTGATACATCAGAAAAGCAGAACTTAATATTTGGTACAGAAATCTTTGTTTGCAATTACAGAGATCATATGTTTCCTGTAGTTCTTGACCAGGTTTGCACACTGCAGCAGGGATTTTGGTCCACTCCTCCATACAGACCTTCTCCAGATCCTTCAGGTTTCGGGGCTGTCGCTGGGCAATACGGACAGCTCCCTCCAAATATGTTCTATTGGGTTCAGGTCTGGAGACTGGCTAGGCCACTCCAGGACCTTGAGATGCTTCTGACGGAGCCACTCCTTAGTTGCCCTGGCTGTCTGTTTCGGGTCGTTGTCATGCTGGAAGACCCAGCCACGACCCATCTTCAATGCTCTTACTGAGGGAAGGAGGTTGTTGGCCAAGATCTCACGATACATGGCCCCATCCATCCTCCCCTCAATACGGTGCAGTTGTCCTGTCCCCTTTGCAGAAAAGCATCCCCAAAGAATGATGTTTCCACCTCCATGCTTCACGGTTGGGATGCTGTTCTTGGGGTTGTACTCATCCTTCTTCTTCCTCCAAACACGGCGAGTGGAGTTTAGACCAAAATGCTCTATTTTTGTCTCATCAGACCACATGACCAATTCAGATGGTCATTGGCAAACTTCAGACGGGCCTGGACATGCGCTGGCTTAGGCAGGGGGACCTTGCGTGCGCTGCAGGATTTTAATCCATGACGGCGTAGTGTGTTACTAATGGTTTTCTTTGAGACTGTGGTCCCAGCTCTCTTCAGGTCATTGACCAGGTCCTGCCGTGTAGTTCTGGGCTGATCCCTCACCTTCCTCATGATCATTGATGCCCCACCAGGTGAGATCTTGCATGGAGCCCCAGACCGAGGGTGATTGACCGTCATCTTGAACCTCTTCCATTTTCTAATAATTGCGCCAACAGTTGTTGCCTTCTCACCAAGCTGCTTGCCTATTGTCCAGTAGCCCATCCCAGCCTTGTGCAGGTCTACAATTGTATCCCTGATGTCCTTACACAGCCTTCTGGTCTTGGCCATTGTGGAGAGGTTGGAGTCTGTTTGATTGAGTGTGTGGACAGGTGTCTTTTATACAGGTAACGAGTTCAAACAGGTGCAGTTAATACAGGTAATGAGTGGAGAACAGGAGGTCTTCTTAAAGAAAAACTAACAGGTCTTTGAGAGCCGGAATTCTTACTGGTTGGTAGGTGATCAAATACTCATGCAATAAAATGCAAATTAATTACTTAAAAATCATACAATGTGATTTTCTGGATTTTTGTTTTAGATTCCGTCTCTCACAGTTGAAGTGTACCTATGATAAAAATGACAGACCTCTACATGCTTTGTAAGTAGGAAAACCTGCAAAATCGGCAGTGTATCAAATACTTGTTCTCCCCACTGTATGTGATCATCATTCTCTCCGGTCTTGGTCTGGCCTGCACCAAGTTAGCTTAATGTCTGGCCTGCACCAAGTTAGCTTAATGTCTGGCCTGCACCAAGGCAGCTTAATGTCTGGCCTGCACCAAGGCAGCTTAATGTCTGGCCTGCACCAAGGCAGCTTAATGTCTGGCCTGCACCAAGGCAGCTTAATGTCTGGCCTGCACCAAGGCAGCTTAATGTCTGGCCTGCACCAAGGCAGCTTAATGTCTGGCCTGCACCAAGGCAGCTTAATGTCTGGCCTGCACCAAGGCAGCTTAATGTCTGGCCTGCACCAAGGCAGCTTAATGTCTGGCAGTTGTAAACCAGTTAGCCTTCCCTTGTCATTCAACACCAACAGTTGTTGGGTATTGTTTTTCAATCCCATTGTACTGTCTGTAGGCTGCCGTTAGTGAACGAACTGGATGCTGCCAGTACTGACACATTGCTCTAGACCAGGGGTTCCCAAACTCTTTCACTAAGGGCCCCCTTCCAGCATTGGGAAATATCCTGCCCCCCCGTGCGTGCGCCCCACATCTATTCCTATGGGCACAAGCACTGTTCATTACACAAACTGTTCACACCCCTCTTGTTGGTGGAGAGAATGTTGCCGTTTTAAAGCTTATTTCCTGCAATTCTACACGTTTTGTGCAAATACGATATTGCTGTATGCAATAACTGACATGACAAGAGGAACTGATGATGCACTACACAATTTAGAAATTTCACCTTGTGCATTCTACTATTACAACTTTCAAGAGTAAGTTTAAAGCCGGACTGAGTTCCTTAACCTCTTAAATGTAATTGCAAAATGTAGATTTCCTCTTAAATAGACATACCCAAAAATAACTGCTATTCATGGGTAATTACATGATTCTGATATGCAACAACTTGGTATATTTAGAAGACGACATCTGGGAGATGATGAGGAAATGATCAGAAGATAGATAGGAGTTACATAGTTCAGAATACACAAGATCAAACGCACACAAAGTTACATTTAAAAAAAAAAAAAAAATTTTTTTTTTTTAATTTTACCCCTTTTTCTCCCCAATTTTCGTGGTATCCAATTATTGTAGTAGCTACTATCTTGTCTCATCGCTACAACTCCCGTACGGGCTCGGGAGAGACGAAGGTTGAATGTCATGCGTCCTCCCATACACAACCCAACCAGCTTCTTAACACAGCGCGCATCCAACCCGGAAGCCAGCCGCACCAATGTGTCGGAGGCTACACCGTGCACCCGGCAACCTTGGTTAGCGCGCAATGCGCCCGGCCCGCTACAGGAGTCGCTGGTGCGCGATGAGACAAGGACATCCCTACCGACCAAGCCCTCCCTAACCCGGACGACGCTAGGCCAATTGTGCGTCGCCCCACGGACCTCCCGGTCGCGGCCGGTTACGACAGAGCCTGGGCGCGAACCCAGGGACTCTGATGGCACAGCTGGCGCTGCAGTACAGCGCCCTTAACCACTGCGCCACCCGGGAGGCCCCATTTTTTAAAATGTTGAAAGTAATATTTAATTGACAAGCTTTAAGTGAATTATTGATGCCCAGAGCTAGAAACGCATCAGATGGCTTCCACAACATGTGAACAATGGGATTGATAGACCTAACAACTAGAAATGGGCAGATGTTTTAGTAAGTGTTGTCAGGTGTGGTCATGGGACGTTTCCAAGTGTCCCTAAACCTCTCCAGAGTGGCATGTCTGTAAATGAGAGTTCCAGAGCTATAACATATTTCCAATCCTTAACTGCTATTTGTTCAGTATAAATGATGTTCGTTTTATATCCCAGGTGTAGATGATTAGTTTTCACTTTCACAATAGCTCGTGTATGTTGTGATTAGTCTTTGAAGCAGTCCCTCTCTGCCAGGAAACAAAAAATGAACTGGCATTTCAGACAGGAGATCTTGGCATTTCCCTGTGTTTTGTGCAATGCTTGCAGTTGTTCCTTTTTGTCTTATGGCATGTGTGTTGGATAGTGGCGCTGACCTTGAGTGGGGGCTATTGTTATGGTTGTGAGGTTGCTTTGGGCCCCCAATTCAGCCATTTCCAACACCAGCTGCTCTCAGAAGGTCAACTGGGAGAGAGAGGTTTGACCTTTTGCTTTGGCCATCTACTTGTGGAGAATGAAATCATTTACTTTAGCAATGTCCACAAAGTGGTAAAAAAAAGTCTTAGGCTACTACCAGGTCCTCCACAAGACCAGGAAGTGGTATATCAGAGCATCATGTAGGTTAATGCCCCCCATGCTGGCATTGTAGTCCTTAATAGGAATGGGGACTTTCTTCCTCCCCTATGCCTCAGTGACATTTTTCCCCCTCCTAAAGACGTGGTCGTTATTGAATGCCTTATGCTGTGTGGTGAGCATGGTTACTTCCCTAGTGTCCTTCCGTTTCACAAAAAGCAGCTTGTTAGTCCTATTCCAACGTATGGTCCCCCTCTCCTCTGTCTTTGTCGTTTACCTTGGTCTTGGGGAAACCGATTCTGTTAAGGGCTTGTGGCACCATGCTTCCTACTTTCTTTTTTAAGAGGTCTATGAAAAGGGACGAGTGTAAAAATTGTCCACAAAGAGCTTGTACCCACTGCCAAGTAAGAGGAAGTCCATCAGCTGCATGACAGAGTCATAACTAAGGCCCTTCCCGGTGGGTGTGAAAGCCTTCATAGATGAAAATGTTCCACTTGTAGGCAGAGGCTGAATCGGCACAAAGAGCTTGTAGCCCCATTTGGTCGGCTTATTTGTCATACACTGCTCAAAAAAATAAAGGGAACACTAAAATAGATCTGAATGAATGAAATATTCTTATTAAATACTTTTGTCTTTACATAGTTGAATGTGCTGACAACAAAATCACACAAAAATTATCAATGGAAATCAAATGTATAAACCCATGGAGGTCTGGATTTGGAGTCACACTCAAAATTAAAGTGGAAAACCACACTACAGGCCGATCCAACTTTGATGTAATGTCCTTAAAACAAGTCAAAATTAAGCTCAGTAGTGTGTGTGGCCTCCACGTGCCTGTATGACCTCCCTACAACGCCTGGGCATGCTCCTGATGTGGTGGTCTCCTGATGGATCTCCTCCCAGACCTGGACTAAAGCATCCGCCAACTCCTGGACAGTCTGTGGTGCAACGTGGCGTTGGTGGATGGATCGAGACCTGATGTCCCAGATGTGCTCAATTGGATTCAGGTCTGGGGAACGGGCGGGCCAGTCCATAGCATCAATGCCTTCCTCTTGCAGGAACTGCTGACACACTCCAGCCACATGAGGTCTAGCATTGTCTTGCATTAGGAGGAACCCAGGGCCAACCGCACCAGCATATGGTCTCACAAGGGGTCTGAGGATCTAATCTCGGTACCTAATGGCAGTCAGGCTACCTCTGGCGAGCACATGGAAGGCTTTGCGGCCCCACAAAGAAATGCCACCCCACACCATGACTGACCCACCGCCAAACCGGTCATGCTGGGGGATGTTGCAGGCAGCAGAACGTTCTCCACGGCGTCTCCAGACTCTGTCACATGTGCTCAGTGTGAACCTGCTTTCATCTGTGAAGAGCACAGGGTGCCAGTGGCGAATTTGCCAATCTTGGTGTTCTCTGGCAACTGTCAAACGTCCTCTACGGTGTTGGGCTGTAAGCACAACCCCCAGCTGTGGACGTCGGGCCCTCATACCACCCTCATGGAGTCTGTTTCTGACCGTTTGAGCAGACACATGCACATTTGTGGCCTGCTGGAGGTCATTTTGTAGGGCTCTGGCAGTGCTCCTCCTGCTCCTCCTTGCACAAAGGTGGCGCTAGCGGTCCTGCTGCTGGGTTGTTGCCCTCCTACGGCCTCCTCCACGTCTCCTGATGTACTGGCCTGTCTCCTGGTAGCGCCTCCATGCTCTGGACACTACGCTTACAGACACAGCAAACCTTCTTGCCACAGCTTGCATTGATGTTCCATCCTGGATGAGCTGCACTACCTGAGCCAGTTGTGTGGGTTGTAGACTCAGTCTCATGCTACCACAAGAGTGAAAGCACCGCCAGCATTCAAAAGTGACCAAAACATCAGCCAGGAAGCATAGGAACTGAGAAGTGTTCTGTGGTCCCAACCTGCAGAACCACTCCTTTATTGGGGGTGTCTTGCTAAATGCCTATATTTTCCACCTGTTGTCTATTCCATTTGCACAACAGCATGTGAAATTTATTGTCAATCAGTGTTGCTTCCTAAGTGGACAGTTTGATTTCACAGAAGTGTGATTGACTTGGAGTTACATTGTGTTGTTTTAAGTGTTCCTTTTATTTTTTTGAGCAGTGTATATTGCTTTTAGCCAATATGAGGCAACCATACGCTCATCTATAGAAAGATTTTGAGCAGGTTGGTAGTAAGTTCTTCATGCCTCCACCATGTCATGATAAAGGGGCTTGACTCTTGCAAGACGATCACACCCTGCAGTCCCCTTCTTCTGGTCATTCACCTGATCATTTTGTGAGTCACTCATGTGAAGAGTACAGTTGATGGCCAAGAATCGGTTTTCACTCATGATGGAGGTGGGGAACTGGAACCGATAGTGGGGATTTGCTCCAGTTGTCAACTAGTCTTGATAACTTTGCCAGTCCCATGTAAATCACCAAGGAAATTAAGTTGAGCATGTCATCGAAGGTGACAGGTTTCCAGGACATCGTCCTCCCACCCTGCTGCTGCTTGTCCCCATACTTGTTGGTATTACTAATTAGTGTTCCCAGTACAGATGTGGGAAAGTAGAGCTGCAACAGCTGTAAGGGGGTGTATGTTTCATCACTAACAAACTGTGGGCCTTCAGGTCGTCAAGCTAAATTGTTCCGGCTCCTGATCTTCAAGGACCGTATGCCACCTGTCCTCAGTTTCATCTCCCTCTGTTGTGCTGCTTCCACTGCCTCTCTCCCTCTTCACTGTTGAGGCCTAGATCTCCTCCCTGCCCCTGCACCTCCAGATGAACTTGCAGAGAGGGGAGGGGTGCCAGGGCCTGCAGTGGGGGTGGTTGAAGAGGAGTGGGGTCTTTGTCGAGTGGTGGATGTAGAACCATCAGACGGGTTGATTGACATAGCAGTGGGGGAGTGAAGACCTTGACCGGCGGGGGCGCTAGCTGGGGAGGGGTGGCTCCCAAACGTCATCATCCAAATCCTCTGCATCCTCCGCTCTGTGGTGAATAAAATAAAGGGATATATTGTTGTAAGACACATAATTACAGTTGACTAAATTTACAAAACGACATTACTGTAAAGTCAAAACACCAAACCTAAACTTTATCTGTACAATGACTCACACAATGCAACAGTAACACTTTGGAGACAAAGGCAGAGGTGAGAACCACAAATCATCAATAGCCATGAGAGTTTAGTGGCCTCTTCAAAGTTACAAGGATGAAACTTAGAACAGCATACAGTGAACTAATATGAAACATAGACAATAACTACTTTGGAATTCTATAAGATGACATGACTTGTTACATAGGCCTATGTCAACTAAATCCAATGCACAAAAAGCAGACTACTTATAAAACACATACATATAGTACATGAGCTATTATAAAGTCATGAAAATAATGTACTTACAGATCTAAAAGTGGATCCAATCCTTCTAGAAAGAAATCTTTGTCAGCTGAGTCGAAATCCTCGTTTTCCAAATTGCTCCCCTGATCCGAGTCCGACTCGGGTATTTTATTCAAAACTTCTATGTCCGTATAGTTATTTATAACTGCTGCTGCCTTTTTAGGTTCCTGCTCGATATTCTTAGTTTTTCCTGTATTTAAAAAAAAAAATTAAGCCATCTTTTATGCTAAATCAATGAAATGAAAGCAATGAAATCTGTTTACAATGTAATGTAGCATGCTCAGTGTGTCTCGTCTCTGAGGCAGGTAGCAATAGTTTGCATTACGCATAAAAGGTTCTAGGCCATGTTTTGTCCCACCCAGGGTCACCTGCATATCCCTGGAAAGCTTATCTCATTGGCTACAAGACTGTCCAGGTGCCATAGTAGCCAATCCCCTGAGTAATGGATGCCTACAGCGTATGCAAGCAACATCATATTTTTGATGCGCAAAGATGTACTCACTCGGTGGTGACTATGTATGGCAGGGTAGCCTAGTGGTTAGAGCGTTGGACTAGTAACCGGAAGGTTGCAAGTTCAAACCCCCGAGCTGACGAGGTACAAATCTGTCGTTCTGCCCCTGAACAGGCAGTTAACCCACTGTTCCTAGGCCGTCGTTGAAAATAAGAATTTGTTCTTAACTGACTTGCCTAGTTAAATAAAGGTAAAATAAAAAATAAATAAATAAAAATGGCAACATAAAATGATAGAATCAGATAACATTGGCAATAAGCTAGATTTGATCCTACCAACCTAAGGATGTATTTGATACCCTCCATGTAGCTATAGGTTAAACACAGACAAATGGAAGCTTACAGTGCGTTAGGAAACAACTATTCAGACTCCTTGACCTTTTCCACATTTTGTTACGTTACAGCCTTATTCGAAAATGTATTCAATTGTTGTTTTTCCTCATCAATAACCCGCAAGAACAAGTTTTGGAATATTTTTGCAGGTTTATTGAAAGTAAAAAACGTATCACATTTCCATATGTATTCAGACCCTTCACTCAATACTTGGTTGAAGCACCTTTGGGACGATTACAGCTTGGAGTCTTCTTGGATATGACGCTACAAGATTGGCACACCTGTATTTGGGGAGTTTCTCCCATTCTTCTCTGCATATCTTCTCAAGATCTGTCAGGTTGAATGGGGAGCATTGCTGCATAGCTATTTTCAGGCCTCTCCAGAGATGTTCAAGTCCAGACTCTGGACTTGTCCCGAAGTCACTCGTGCATTGTCTTGGCTGTGTGCCTAAGGTCATTGTCCTCTTGGAAGGTGAACCTTAGCCCTAGTCTGAGGTCCTGAGCGCTCTGGAGCAAGTTTTCATCAATGATCTCTCTGTACTTTGCTCTGTTCATCTTTTCCTCGATCCTGACTAGTTTCCCAGTCCTTGCCGCTGAAAAACATCCCCACAGTGCTGCCACCACCAAGCTTCACTGTAGGGATGGTGCCAGGTTTCCCACCGATGTGACGCTTGGCATTCAGGCAAAATAGTTCAATCTTGGTTTCATCAGAGCAGA
>NC_088413.1:54953904-55208904 GCF_034236695.1 Oncorhynchus nerka | reverse complement strand
CCACCTGTGGGTAAAACAATCTGTGGTTACCCAGGTAACTAAATTGGCTCACAGCAAAAACTTTCAAATGCAGTTTTATTTTTGTTTGCTTGTTTTAACCAATTACAAACTACATTCAAGAAAAGTACATGTCTAAATATGACTTTTTAACATTGCTTGCTCCCTAGAATTCTCACTACTTAGAAAAACGTAATACTGTAGGGCTTCTCTCATGCCCTTTTCTTGACAATGCTAGCAGCCATGTGAGTGAGTGCTAGCTAGTTACCAACCTGACTATAAAGCTACAAGTAGTGAGGAGTTACAAACGGACTAAACTAAACAAGTTAAATGTCTTACCTGTGATTTAAACGTTTTCAACATGCATAGCTAGCTATGTGTAGCCTACTTGGACACCTGATCCCAACATTTCCCAGTCTCCCACACAGAACAGCCTGTACATTGAATAACACAGCAGCATTTCGGAATGTTTTGTTATTTATGTATAACTATAAATATACTACTAAATTGCCTGTTTTAAATTGGGGGTCAATTGGAAAGAACGTTTGTTTTGTGGGCGCAGTCGAGGGGGATTCCTTATTTTTTACATTAATATCAACTCGGAGTATAGCCTATAGTGTTCGACCAATAGAATGAATGGAATACAAACACTGACCAATGGGATCCGAGTTCGCCTACTATAAAGAACCATCTCCAAGACCATTTTCCTCTACTGGAGAACCAAATAACGTTGGTGATTGCGCGTCACGGTCGGAAAAATAGGGATCTTTGTGTCGTCCCCTAGTAGTAGTGACCAGCCTCGGCAGCAGGTAGGACCCCTATTTCTACTCACTCGAGGATGATCAGAATGGCATCAGTCGTTTTAACCCCAAATCAGCACATTAGTGACTCATTAGCAAATACTTTTTTACGTTTTTAGCAGAGGCTAGATTTAAAAGGATATCATTCATATATTTTACATATTTCGGGGAAATATCGATAATAGACAACGCAAAAAAAAGTAATATCTGTACCCGTGATCGAGCAGGAGACCTCGTTATGTTGATGATCTTACTCTAGTCTAGTGTGCCGCACCTGTTATCTCGCATAGCCTACCCTACTTTATTGTTCTGAACGACTTGGATTTAACAAGCAAAATACCACTCTAGACTAGAGCTCTGTGAAATAGTTACTTGGCTTGGAATGACACTGCTGCGCAATCTTTAGCATTTGACTTTGCATTCCATCACTCCGCCTCTAGAGTAAAGGGATCTTTTTTATTTGAGCAACTTTCTGTCGATATTTTCCTCTAGCCTATATAATCGTGACTGTCTTTCGGTGCATTCGCTTACTACACAATGCGCATATTGATCCATGCAGTCGCATAATAAAAACTATTTGACAGTTATGTTGTACTATTTTCAATCTCACATTCACCCGTTTTTCCTCCACTCCGTGTTGCGTCCAGGGATCAGCCATGCCTTTCGGAAACACCCACAACGTGCTAAAGCTGAAGTATGCTTCTAGTGAGGAGTACCCAGATCTCAGCCAGCACAACAATCATATGGCCAAGATCTTGACCCCTGCCATCTACGAGCGTCTAAGGAGCAAACAAACGCCCAGTGGATTTACATTGGATGATGTCATTCAAACCGGGATTGATAACCCAGGTAAAGACTCATGCAGCATTCAACCATCAAGCCATGTGTTCTGCCTCTTCAAAGTGCGTTTAGTGAGGGCGTCCAGTACAGAGATGTTCACAAGTCTTTGAGGTAAAGGTCAAGCCATTGCCAACAGGGTCTTTCTGCCTGCTGTGGGTTATCAAATCAAATCAAATATATTTGTCACATACACATGGTTAGCAGATGTTAATGCGAGTGTAGCGAAATGCTTGTGCTTCTAGTTCCGACAATGCAGTAATAACCAGCGAGTAATCTAACCTAAAAATTCAAAAACTACTACCTTATACACACACAAGTGTAAAGGGATAAAGAATATGTACGTAAAGATATGAATGAGTGATTGTACAGAACGGCATTGGTCTATAAACCTTGTAAATAATTCCCTACATTATTTTGGGGGACAATTAAATACATTTAAAGTTAGTTGCCAAACACTGTCATAATTATATAATTTACAGCATATTTAAATGACATGATTTAACATACACACTAGTTCACTTGCTTGTTTTAACAAGCTTTACTCAAGATTAACGTTTGCTTGTTCCTGTCGTTTAACTACATAGGAATCGCATACACAATGTCCGCTCAATCAAAAGGACAAAGTGCAAATATGAGTAACTACTATTCTCCCATTGAAATAGATACGTCCTTGTCTGCATATTTTTTGCAGAACGCAGATGTTCTAGAACATTTTTCAGCCCTCTGTATCAAACTACTTTCTGTTCCAATGCCGCCGGTTCCATGTTATCTGACAGAATGCACAACAAACGTATCCCAGTACTGACTTTCATTGTTCACAAGTCTCATCTAGAGGTCAAGTCTCAAGTCAATTGATCATGAGTCTAAGTCAAGTCCTTTTCTTTGTGACTCGAGTCTGACTCATTCGAGTTTCCATCTTTGATCCAGTATCACACTCTAGGGAGGCGCTCATACACTTTTGTTCTGCACAGTGACCTTGTTGATGGATTGTGTAACTCTATTATGAGTCTGTAATCAATAGGAAGAAGGATGCGTCTATTCCATTGGCCTGCATCCATACCAAATGCCCAAAGCACAATGGTTCAATGATTCGTTTCAGGTAGCCTTTCAAATTCTGCTGGGAATAATGCTTGTTGGTCTAGCATACCATAATGTATCAATACAGACACTATGATCGATTGTCACTGCAATAAGTGACAATCTGGTGACTCCATATGAACTAAAATGGTATAGTCCAAATGCATTTAAGCATAGCAGGTGGCTTACCCTGTAGAATGTGTGTGTTATTGTTCAGCAATGATAAAATGGCTAAACTGACCATCAAGAGGCTGTCACCTGAGGAGGAGTTCCCTGACCTAAGCCAGCACAACAACCACATGGCCAAGGTCTTAACCCAGGACATGTACACCAAACTCCGAGACCGTGCCACCCCCAACGGCTTCACCATAGATGGTGTCATTCAGACGGGGATTGATAATCCTGGTAAAACGAACCCATCCTGAGTCTGACTCCGCCTTTGGAGTCTGATGAAATGCTATCTATTATTTATTGAGGTTGTTAATGTTTGTCATGCTCTACAATTTGTCTCCTAATTGACTCCCCTGTTTGTTTTTACCCCAGGCCATCCCTTCATCATGACTGTGGGATGTGTGGCTGGAGATGAGGAGACGTACGAGGTCTTCAAGGAGCTGCTGGATCCCATCATTGAGGACAGACATGGAGGATACAAGCCTACAGACAAGCACAAGACTGACCTCAACCCAGAGAACCTGAAGGTACTGCCCTCTAAATGGGTACCTGGTTGACTGTGGTATAAGGCAAATGTTCAACTGTGTACCCTGCAGGAAACTAGACCAGTGTTGTCAGGTTACAGGTAACTCTAGGATAACTTTGTTTTCCTTTTTTCTTTTTTACAGGGTGGAGATGACCTGGACCCCAACTATGTCATTAGCTCCCGTGTCCGAACAGGCAGGAGCATCCGTGGGTTCTGCCTGCCCCCACACTGCAGCCGTGGAGAGCGAAGGGGTGTTGAGAAAATGTCAGTCGAAGGTACTTACCTCAAGCCACCCAAAAGTCTATCAAGATGGACTGAACATATTTTCTAAATGTTTTTACCCAATAAATTGCGAAGATTGGAAGTGTAGAAACAATGTCTTGAGGGGTTGGGATGGTGTGGTGTGTTTAATACATGGTAGAATTGTAGACAGATGAACTAGAATTGTTTTAACTGTGGGGTGGAGCGGTGCAGAGATTTGCAATCCAGTACTGCAGTAGGGTCTGGGGCTCTGAGGGGATGCCAGCCTAGAATGATGCCAGTGCCCTCTTGCAACATTACTGTGTGGAGGGTCCCCTCTAGTGGTGAACTATGTGAATTTATATGTCTGTTGCTGACAAAAGATGACTTCAGACCAAGGGTAATCATAGACCAGGAGTATTTATTTAAAAAACATATTTGTACACTTATCTATTTTTCCACAGAGGTAGTGCAGGGGATCTGTGAAAAAATATTAAAATGTATTTAAAAAAGTGGGAAACTATTCAATGTTTTTATGACTTTTACTAGCAACAAGACTAGACCCATTTTGAATTACATACCTACAATGGAAAAGAGGTAAATCATCTCTCTAATGATTAACTTTATTTCTCAACTCCTAATAGTGCAAATTGCATTCAATGGAGTATCTGACATAGGCTTTGACTGGTAATCACAGGTGCTTTTTTTTTCATGGCAAGTGCTGCTGGTAAGCGTTCTTGAATTGGAAATCATTTTGCACATGGCAAACCTTTGTTTAAACAGTTGCTAATAGCGACCGTGTTTGGCGTAGAGCTGGCACAATTATGGTATAGTCTTAATATATACATTTTAGGAGAAGGGGGGGGGGGGGGGTCCAACTTTAAATACAAGTGTGGATATCTAGTTGACCTAATTCATTTCCAAACGTTCTAATTTGTCAGACATTGGTTTTTGAGAAAGGAGTGTCACCAAAGCTGCGTTGTATGAGTTGGGTAAACTTATGTTGTATTTGAAAGGGGGATACCTAATCAGTTGTACAACTGAAATGTGTCTTCTGCATTTATGTATGTCTAAATGATGCATACAAGCTCAAAACACTTAAACAAAAATGACACTTATTACTATCTATGGTCATTTGCATGACAATCGTTACCCAAATGTCATTTGTCACAGCCCTAGTTGGAGTTACCGTTCTAGCTAACGTTAGTTGACACTACTTCCAATTATAATGTGGGGATGTCAAAATAATAACACTATCTACCAAACCTTTACATTTTAAAATGTTGATTTATACTTGTCCTTTCCATTATTATTCACCGGATGACAAGGCGTGGGGGGAAAGAAACACATTTTGACATGATCTGGGTCCCTGGGCAAGGAAACGTTGATGACCTCTGCTTTAGACTGCAGATCACTGTCTGGACATATTTATATACATTAAATTGATCCTTTCTTCCTTGAGGTCATTTCTGGTTGTAACACAACCAGAATGAAAGCCATGTAATAAAGACAGCACATTCACTCATCCAGTAGGCTCATCCAGAGCCAATGTATCTGACATATCTGATTTTGTTCCTCTGCAGCTCTGGACTCCCTGTCCGGTGACCTGAAGGGGAAGTACTATGCCCTGAAGAACATGACAGATGCTGAGCAGCAGCAGCTAATTGATGACCACTTTCTGTTTGACAAGCCTGTGTCTCCTCTGCTGCTGGCCTCTGGCATGGCCCGGGACTGGCCTGATGGCAGGGGTATCTGGTGAGAGGACAGGGTTTTTCATTCTCACACTTCTAGGTTTCCTCAGAGGTATTAGAATCTGGTTTTGTTCTAACTCACCAGTCTCTTGCTTTCTCACTTCTCCAACCTTATTTTATTCAAGTAAATGACTGCTGGAAGGGAATGGTGAATTCTCAAATGCCCACTAACTAGATGTACCTTAATCTCTTTTAAGTCAGAGGGTATATGTTCATAATAAGTTTATACGCTGGTGGTGGCGGCATAAGCCATTGTCCATGACCTTGTAAGAGGACCATATAACATCTATTTATTCTAATCGGTCAAGGCACAATGATACCAAGACCTTTCTGGTCTGGGTCAATGAGGAGGACCACCTGCGTGTCATCTCCATGCAGAAGGGTGGCAACATGAAGGAGGTGTTCAACCGTTTCTGCACTGGCCTCACAAAGGTGAGAGTGAATATCTGAGGAATACCTTCAAGGTTTTGAGAATTTAAAGAAGGATCATTCGCAGTTGCCATGTTAAAAATGCTCTGTGTAAAAACATGCTGGCAATGATCAATCGATGGTGTTTGTATTACTTTCCTTGTTAAAATTTGACACTGTCTCTTTTCCTCAGATTGAAACCCTGTTTAAAGATAAGGGCACTTCATTCATGTGGAATGAGCACTTGGGCTACGTTCTCACCTGCCCATCCAACCTGGGCACAGGGCTACGTGCTGGAGTCCACGTCAAGATCCCCAACATGAGCAAGCATGCCAAATTTGAGGAAGTGCTCAAGAGGCTAAGGCTCCAGAAACGTGGAACCGGTAAAACATTTATCCATCACAGAACCAGAGATCTACTTTTGTTTGTTCGCTGTTGCTCAGGGTAACTTACAAGCACATTAAGGCGGTAGTTCTAGCGTTTAAAGCTGTAATTTCTCGAAGGAGTATTGTAGCTGTTATGTCCATCTTCTGACGTTGTCTCCATTCCAGGTGGGGTGGACACCGCAGCTGTGGGTGGCACCTTCGACATCTCCAACGCAGACCGCCTGGGCTTCTCTGAGGTGGAGCTGGTGCAAATGGTTGTGGACGGCGTCAAGCTGCTGGTTGAGATGGAGAAGAAGCTGGAGAAGGGGCAGTCTATTGATGACCTCATGCCTGCCCAGAAGTGACACTCTTCATTGCCTCCCCCTTGTCATCTGAATGTGACATCCTGGAATGCACTCTGTAATAAACAGCACTTACACTCTAATACAAGACACACTCATTGAAAGAGGACATCTGAAAATAAAAACGGTTTCTTCCATGTTTGATTCTATTTCTTTCCACATTTGTGATGTTGCACATCCTCATTTAGAACTAAAATATACTGAGTCAAGTTGACAATTTTATTGACACTGGTGTTCTTACCTAATGAACATTTACATAAATTCCACCTAAAATCAAACAATATATAAATCAAACTGAGTATAACAATGTGTAGCTGTCTTGAAAGTAAGATACATTATTTACACAAAACAATGGTAACTTTAATGAAATAAATAAAGACAAAGCTTTGTCCATTTTCACAGCATGACCAACTATATTCAATTTGTTATGATGGTCTAACATGACCAGAATATATACTGTAGCTATTAGTAATTCCGTGATTATTGTATAGCTGAATGCTTTTGGCATTTTATCATTCAATACACACTGTATTTTTGTGGAGAAAAAAAATGGAAACTGCTACTTTAATCATTGTACAGCTTAAATACTTTCCAGACAATTTTGCCCTTTCGTTCATAGCTTTAACTCGTTGGCGACTTTGGATGCAATGTTTTTAAAAGTGATGGATGAGCCTGATATCCTCTTGAATCTCACGCCATTGAGGGAGAGGCGGGGCAGCTTGCACACCTCCATCTCCCATTGGACAAGGTTCTCAGCATGTCCATCACCATGGACACAGAGCAGCAGGAAACACTCCTGCTGTTCATAATCGCAGTTGTTGGCGTTGAGCACCTTGCGTATCTCTTCCATGATGTCGCAAGGCTCCATGGAGCTGGTGGTCCTCATACTCCAAGTGAATCTGAGGGAGCGGGGTCTACCGTCTTTACTTTCCCCTTTCTGATCCCCAGGTACATGGCGACTGAGAAGAGGGAGAAAAAGAGAAGTTGAATTCTCTAAAGCTCTGCATTTTCCCCCTAGGTTTAGTCATTGTCATATCTGTTTATGGCTCGGTATCATGAATAGACAAACTAATGCAAGGTGTTGATCAAATTAGCAAAGCATACAGTAAACAGATGGTCATGCAGCACACTAGGAGGAAACCACAAAATAACCACACCCTTCATCCCATACAGAGACCACTTCCATGGGGAGAAGTGAGGGAGAAGGACCTATGGATAGACCGATGGGACTACTGGTTGACTGACAGAATGGAGAACAGAGCTGGGAGTGAAATGATATCAAGCCTGTCGTCACAGAAATATCAGGTTGCGAAAGCAACAACATACACCTCACCTTGAGCCCTCAAATCTCCCGTTTCTCTCAAACTCGGTTGAGACTCTGACAGTTGTAGAGGAAGCAGAGCAAGATTAGGAAAAAGAGAAAAAACACATGTGGACTTCCAAAGAGTATTTTGTCATTTCAAGGATGAGAGATATATAACATACAGTGAGCTCCAAAAGTATTGGGACATTGACACATTTGTTGTTTTGGCTCTGTACTCCAGCACTTTGGATTTGAAATGACACAATGACTAATTTGAAGGTATTTTCATCCATATCGGGTGAACCATTTAGTAATTACAGCACGTTTTGTACATAGTCCTCCCCACCCCATTATCTGGGACTAAAAGTATTGGAACAAATTCACTTATTTATATTAAAGTAGTAAATAGTTCATTGTTCCCAAATTCACAACACGCAAAGCTCGACTCTATACATTTGTTGGATGCATTTGGTGTTTGTTTTGGTTGTGTTTCAGATGATTTTGTACCCAATAGAAATTAATTGTAAATAATGTATTGTGTGTCATTTTGGAGTCACTTTTATTGTAAATAAGAACATGTTTTTAAACACTTCTACATTCATGTGGATTCATTATTATTCACAATTCATTTAGGATTATCCGTAATCATGGTAGCATCCACATTGGTGTAGAAGTATTTAGAAACAAGAAAGCCACCACCAAATATCTATAACCTCAATATGGAAGTGTTGACATGAACCCTGTGCAGAATCAATGGGAAAAGAGACTTTGAACTGGTCACACTGATCAGTCTCGCCGGTGTTCAAACTAACAAAAAGTGCTTCAACAGACCACATAGAGCAAGGGGATACAGGAATGGAAATGTGTTGAGTGACGGTATGACAGCTTGGATACGTTTCTTGACATGACGAGATTCACCCAAACAAGACAAAAACAAAACCATACAGTGGAACTACAGTCCACACACCCACACGTCTAATACACACATTGTGTATTAGGGTCAGTGCATGCAGACTGGGGCTGTTGTGGGAGCTCTCATGCAGTCTATTCTCGAGGTTGACAGACAGCAGGACAGAGGTCCTCTAGACATCCTCTAACATGTCCCATGTTTCTTCCCTCTATGTGACACTGGTTATATTTAGAGGAGAGGGGGTTGGCTTGAAAGACAATTAGGCAAGCAGTTACAGGGCCATTGTCGGACTGCATACCATGTCCACAGACCCTAATGAGTTTTGTGCTGCAGACATGCAGACTAGCTCTGAAATGAGTCTACAGGAGGGTAGAGAAAGTTTGATTCCTGGAGGGTTTAGTTAGTGGGCAAGATAGAAGCCTCTAGCCAGTGGGATGAGGGACAAGAGAAGTACTGAGACTGTATCTGGGGCTGGGAGTGTCACATACACATTCTAGAGAGAAGGGAATGTGACCATGTAACCATGTTGTATATGAGTTTGTTCTCTCCACACAGAACTCTGACATACAAAGTTGAGCCTAACTCTTATGGGGACATAAGAGTTGAAATGATCCCTTACTTTAGGTCTCCATCTGCGACTTCCTATAACTTTCTATATCTTCCGCTCTTGAAAAGCGTGTATTTTTTACGGATACATGAAAAGAGAGTAAGAAAAAATGACATGATCACAGGCCGATAATGCCAGGATGACGAGGAAGAGGAAGGGGAAAAGAGAAGAGGAGAGATGAGTGGACAGAAGACTTACTAAGAGTCTTTGCTCCCTGGGAAGAAGGGATGGCAGGCCCTGATTTGGCCGACTGCCGTTTGGCCGGGTCAATACTGACCCTGAGGGGAGGAAGAGCAGTGAAAGGTCCAAGGTTAAAGGGCACAGAAAGGTCAGGGAGACATTGGCACACAGCAATACAAAAGTGAGGAGAAGTGTGAAGGGAGGGCAAAGCGCATTGCCTACTACTGAGACAAGAGACTCCCTGCTAAGACTTCCTTCCTTATACTTCAACCAATCGTTTCTAAGATGCTGTTACTCTGTGCAGAAATAAGAATCACTCGACAGAGAAATGAAATGAGTGACAAGGACATGGTGAAGGAAGAAAGATGGGAGGGTTGCAAATGTGACGGAACTTCCTGAGATGTAGAACTCCTGGTCGCCACTTGATCTCAGTGTGCCACTAAAGGCCTTTTCACACTGCATTGTTCTTAGCCCCAGGCTAAGGCTGGCCCTGGGCTATCTTGTCCTGTGTTCACACAAGCATTTGTTCACCTAGGGATATTGGGCTAAGCTTCAGCCCTGGGCTAAGGATTCACACTTGTATTCCAAAGCCCTGGGCTAAAGGGGTCTACACAGAATATGCAAATGGAGCCGACGGAGCGCAACGCAGTGTTGAAATGTTGTTTTACATCACAAAAGGGGCAGTGCCACATGAAAATTGTAACACGCCATATCATTCCTTCCAAAACCGTGGGTGCAGTGTTGTGTGAAGTGCTTGACTTGGAATGAAATAGGTGCCAGGTACCAGTACTGTTTATATTTAGGTGCAGGAGCTCCACAATACTTTCGACCTAATATTTTATAAGAGGAACAGGAGCTCAAGCAGTAGAACATTTTAGGTGCCAGTCCTCAGCTCCAGTGAGCTCCTGCACAAATCAAGCACTGGTTGTGTAGGCAATGAAGCTTGCTTGGTTCCTCGATCTATAGCCTATAGGTCCCTCAAACTCAACCCGACCTCGAAGCCAGTTCCACTGCATTTTTTCATTGTTCCCCTCTAACCAGGGACTGATTTAGACCTGTTACACCAGGTGTGTGCAATTAATTATCAGGTAGAACAGAAAACCAGCAAGCTCCGCACCTCGTATGGTAAGAGTTGAGTACTCTTGCTATAGGCTATGCATCAAAGTAGCCTATTTTACATTAAGAAAATAATAATAATCTCAGTGACTGTAAAAAAAAAAAAATGTTTTTTAAACATTGGAGCCTTTTTAGAATCCCACCCAAAATGTATTTTGTTTAGATGTAATAACTAGGGACTCCAGGCTACTGGTAAAAACCAGGGGTGTAAAGTACTTAAGTAAAAATACTTTAAAGTACTACTTAAGTAGTGTTTTGGGGTATCTGTACTTTACTATTTCGATTTTTGACTACTTTTACTTCACTACATTCCTAAAGACAACAATGTACTTTTTACTCCATATATTTTCCCTGACACCCAAAAGTACTTACATTTTGAATGCTTAGCAGGACAGGAAATGTGTCCAATTCACACATGCTTTGTTTGTAAATTATGTCTGAGTGCTGGAGTGTGCCCCTGGCTATCCGTAAATAAATTAAATAACTAAAAAAATGGTGCTGTCTGGTTTGCTTAATATAAGGAATTGGAAATGATTTAGACTTTTATGTTTGATACTTTAGTATATTTTAGCAATTACATTTACTTTTGATAGTATGGTGTATTTAAAACCAAATAATTTTAGACTTTTACTCAAGTAGTATTTTACTGGGTGACTTTCACTTGAGTCATTTTCTATTAAGGTATTTTACTTTTACTGAATACTCAAGTATTACAATTGGGTACTTTTTCCAACACTGGTAAAAACAGCTGTGAGATATATGCTTTTTCTCCACAACCAAAACATGACATTCTATTTTAGTTGATATGGGATTGAATACATTCAAGCAGCATATCAAACTGGGATAATGTTCTAGGTCACGTGGTCAAGTATAAGAATATTTGCCGGATATTTTAACTATAAATCTGATTATAAGGGAAGCTAAGAAAAACTAGCTCGCTTGCTATGTTTTTAGCTGCCAGCTTGCTACTACAAGCAAGGGAAGGAGACTCTTCCTTCTTTTCACTAAATAAAAAAATGAAAAAGATAATACATTGTCATCGCCCCCTTGTGAATACGAGTGGGACCGGCGAGGATATTGTGTTACCAAAAGGTGTCCGCTACTCCAAAATCCCACATTGTAAATGAGAACTTGTTCTCAACTTGCCTACCTGGTTAAATAAAGGTGACATTTTAAAAAATGCACGCAGGTAGATCAACAGAGTGGAGCTTGTGGTAACCTTAACAGACAATCACAATCATTTATTAACACATTATGTCTTCTTGCTTCCAGCCTAGCATTTGATTTCCAACTGTGTTGGTTTGTAAACCTTGATGTCTGGCTGTCTGACCTCAAAAACAATGTTTCCCTCATACAGATCCTATTAAATTACTAGAGGGGCTATATCATAAACCCTCAAAGTTCCATAATGGCACCAAAATGTCAGCCATCTTGGTCAGGGAGAAATACAAAAACCACTCATTTACTTACGCAGGAAAATAAAAGGCATGTGATGTATCAGAATTTAATGTAATGGAATAATTATAGTCAATTGAAAATATTGTCATATAATTATAATCAGACATTTTCTGTATAAACAGCCTCTAAAACATATGTAAACAGACCATAAATGTCTCAGATTCTATTTTCTTGGAAAACTGTGAGCGCTATTATATGACAAAATATCAGTACTTGTTGCATTTACAACTTGTCCAAGTCCTATCAACTGTTTGCGCCAGTGTATGGCTGCTGATGGAATGCATTGTTTGAATGTTTGCATATTGGCAGTTAATTAGAAACATTTATGGAATAATTATTCTAAAACTGTCTGCCTAGGTAGCTAACACACATACAGTGCAGATCAATTCTTCACATTCATTGTTTTACACAATATCTTATCACAACCCTGGCAAACCATGGTTGACCAACTCCCTTGACTAACATGGCTGACCTTTGGACCATCATAAGAAGGTTCATTCTAGTATTCTAAATAAATCAAATCAAATCAAATGTATTTATATAGCCCTTCGTACATCAGCTGATATCTCAAAGTGCTGTACAGAAACCCAGCCTAAAACCCCAAACAGCAAGCAATGCAGGTGTAGAAGCACGGTGGCTAGGAAAAACTCCCTAGAAATAGTATTCTAAATTCTATTCTGTACTGTTGAAATGCCCGGTACAGAGAATGCTGTGCATAGACGAGACACATTTTTCTGATCCAGGCAAAAATAATGCAACAATATTATTATCATTGATCTAATTAAATGTCAATAGAAAAGCTATGAAAACAGTCGAAATTTTGGACACACCTAATCATTCATGGGTTTTTCATTTTTACTATTTTCTACATCAAATAAACAATATATTTAGATTTGTTTTACACTTTTTTAGTTATAACATAATTCCATATGTGTTGTTTCATAGTTTGTCTTCACTATTAGTCTACAATGTAGAAAATAGTAAAAATAAAGAAAAACCCTGGAACGAGTAGATGTGTCCAAACCTTTGACTGGTACTGCATATATACAGTATATTATGGAATGCATTGGCATTATGGATGGTATGTGGATAGAATATTTAGTATATCTGTAGAATATGTAGGATAGAATGGTATATACTGTATTCAGCAAAGGTTGAATATGATGCAGTTGACCAGAATACAGTGCAAACAGTGGCTTGTGAAAGTATTCACCCCCTTGGCATTTTTCCTATTTTGTTGCCTTACAACCTGGAATTAAAATGTATTTTTGTGGGGTTTGTATCATTTGATTTACACAACATGCCTACCATTTGAAGATCCAAAATATTTTTCATTGTGAAACAAACAAGAAATAAGACAAAAAAACGGAAAACTTGAGCGTGCATAACTATTCACCCCCCCAAAGTCAGTTATTTTGTAGAGGCACCTTTTGCTGCAAGCCCCTTGGGGTATGTCTCTATAAGCTTTGCACATCTAACCACTGGGGGTTTTGCCCATTCTTCAAGGTAAAACTGCTCCAGCTCCTTCAAGTTCGATGGGTTTCGCTGGTGAACAGCAATCTTTAAGTCATACCACAGATTCTCAATTGGATTGACTAGGCCTTTAAATGTTTCCCCTTAAACCACTCGAGTGTTGCTTTAGCAGTATGCTTAGGGTCATTGTCCTTCTGGAAGGTCAATCTCCGTCCCAGTCTCAAATCTCTGGAAGACTGAAACAGGTTTCCCTCAAGAATGTCCCTGTATTTAGCGGCATCCATCATTCCTTCAATTCTGACCAGTTTCCCAGTCCCTGACAATGAAAAACACCCCCACAGCAGGACGCTGCCACCACCATGCTTCACTGTCGGGATGGTATTCTCAGGGTGATGAGAGGTGTTGGGTTTGCGCCAGACATAGCGTTTTCCTTGATGGCCAAAAAGCTCAATTTTAGTCTCATCTGACCAAGGTACCTTCTTCCATATGTTTTGGGAGTCTACCACATGCCTTTTGACAAACACCTGACAGGCCGCCCCTGTCAGGTGTTGCTTTTTTTTTCTTTAAGCAATGTCTTTTTTCTGACCACACTTCAGTAAAGCTCAGCTCTGTGGAGTGTACGGCTTAAAGTGGTCCTATGGACAGATACTCCAATCTCTGCTGTGGAGCTTTGCAGCTCCTTCAGGGTTATCTTTGGTCTCTTTGTTGCCTCTCTGATTAATGCCATCCTTGCCTGGTCCGTGAATTTTGGTGGGCGGCCCTCCCGGCAGGTTTGTTGTGGTGCCATATTCTTTCTTTTTTTTAATAATGGATTTAAAAATGGTGCTCAGTGGGATGTTCAAAGTTTCGGAGATTTGTTTTATAACCCAACTCTGATCTGAACTTCTCCACAACTTTGTCCCTGACCTGTTTGGAGAGCTCCTTGGCCTTCATGGTGCCACTTGTTTGGTGGCGCCCCTTTCTTATTGGTGTTGCAGTCTCTGGGGCCTTTCAGAACAGGTGTATATATACACTGAGATCATGTGACAGATCATGTGACACTTCGATTGCACACAGGTGGACTTTATTTAACTAATTATGTGACTTCTGAAGGTAATTGGTTGCACCATATCTTATTTAGGGGCTTCATAGCAAAGGGGATGAATACATATGCACGCACCACTTATTTTTATTTTTTTACTTCAACAAATAATATTTTAATATTCACTTCACCAATTTGGACTATTTTGTGTATGTCCATTACATGAAATCCAAATAAAAATATATTTAAATTACAGATTGTAATGCAACAAAATAGGAAAAACACCAAGGGGGTGAATACTTTTGCAAGGCACTGTACGTATGAAATGATAACACATTATGTAAACATTATTAAAGTGACCAGTGTTCCATTATTAAAGTGACCAGTGATTCCATGTCTATGTACATAGGGCAGCAGCTACTAAGGTGCAAGGTTGAGTAACCGGGTGGTAGCCGGCTAGTGACAGTGACTAAGTTCAGGGCAAGGTACTGGGTGGACAGTCTGATGGACTTGAGATAGAAGCCGTTTTTCAGTCTCTCTGTCCCAGCTTTAACGCACCTGTACTTACCTCACCTTCTGGATGATAGCGGGGTGAACAGGCCATGGCTCGGGGGGTTGATGGCCTTGATGATTATTTTGGCCTTCCTGTGACAGTGGGTGCTGTAGGTGTCCTGGAGGACAAGCAGTGTGCCCCCAGTGATGCGTTGGGCAGACCGCACCACCCTCTGGAGAGCCCTGCGGTTGCGGGTGGTGCAGTTACCGCACCAAGCGGTAATACAGCCCGACAGGATGCTCTCAATGGTGCATGTGTAAACGTTTGTGAGGGTTTTAGGGGCCAAACCAAATTTCTTCAGCCGCCTGAGGTTGAAGAGGCACTCTTTACCACACTGTCTGAGTGGGTGGACATTTCAGACTGTTAGTGGTGTGTACGTCGACGAACTTGCGGCCCCATCGATGTGGATGTGGGCATGCTCCCTCTGCTGTCTCCTGAAGCTCCTTCATTTTGTTGACATCATTTCTGGCACCACTCTGCCAGGGCCCTCACCTCCTCCCTGTAGGCTGACTTGTCATTATTGGTAATCAGGCCTACTACTGTTGTGTCGTCTGCAAACTTGATGATCGAAGTGGAGGTGTGCATGGCCACGCAGTCATGGGTGAACAGGGAGTACAGGAGGGGGTTGAGCATGCAACCTTGTGGGGCCCCTGTGTTGAGGTTCAGCGTAGTGGAAGTGTTGTTTTCTACCTTCACCACCTGGGGGAGGCCTGTCAGGAAGTCCAGGAACCAGTTGCACAGGGTGGGGTTCAGACCCAGGGCCCTGAGCTTAATGTCTCAATCATAGCAATAGCGTCATTGCATAAAATGGTACGCAGCATCATCTGGATACGTGTGCAGCAAAAGTTCAACATTCACCTTCTGCTACCATTTCTGTCAAGCTGTTTTTTGGTAAATCCAACACAACGCACTGCAATGCAATGCTGCAAGGCAAATGCAGCGTTCCAGTGGAAATTAAAGTACTTTTGGTGTACCAAAATGCAATGACCCTGTTTCACACGGGCTATTTTGGCACCGTGTTTCTGGGGCTAGCCCCGAAAAGTCATTTCTAACCTGCTCCGGAGCAGGGCCAGCTAGCCCTGGGCTAAGGTTGGTGCTAGTCCACTTTAGAATGTGCAAGTATGAACACTCGCTTGGCCCCGGGCTTAAAATCTCCCTTAGCCCTGGGCTAAGGAGCAGTGTAAACACGTATTGAATCAGACTGAGGACCAGAAGGTTTTCTCTGAAGAGGAGGTATAGTAGGAGAGCTTTTTCTTTGCTTTTTTTTTTTTAAACTGCTCCTGAGCTGCCAGACCATCCACTTGTAAATGTTCAGAAATTGATGTCTCAAGACATAATTCCCTTTGAATTTGTGAATTGCAATCTGATCTTGCTATCAGTACAACTTGTTCACAAAAAGCTACCCAATAATTTATTTCAGAACCCTCTTGGTTCCCTAACAGTGTACATATGACTCCACAAACCAATATTCCACAAACTTAAGTTCCCAAAGTCTTATAAACAATCATTATTATCAGAATAATCTATATCAGGGTATTCAACTCTTAGTTGGAGATCCGGAGCCTGCAGGTTCTGTTCTACCTGATAATTAAATTGCACCCACCTGGTGTCCCCGATCTAAAATCAGTGCGTGATCAAAGGGGTCCAGAGTTGAATTTGAGGGATCTATATCATGCCTCAGCACATCACAAAGTCGATCACATTGCTACAAGCCAGCCAAGTTATCACAGGGACCATCGAGCATAACCCATAAACGTACAACAAAATCCAATACTGGACAGAGCATCAGAATCTGTCTACCTTTCAAACACATATCAGTCTACATAAAACACACAAACTTACCTGGAACAACAGTTCAATACTAACCAATCATTGCTTTGTGAAAAACAAACCAGTCAATAGCAACTACATAAGCAGCCCCGTCCCCACAGCATGCATTGTAGATTGATTCGTGGCAAGCTTTCTGTTTGCTGTTGATGGATTTTTTTACTGACCGATCAAGAGGACAACACTGCCCTTAGAATATACCCCATCTTTGAAGCCTGAGACCAATCACAAAGGTTCTAAGCAGTGTGTTAGTTTGTCAGTTCCAGCTAATTATTGGTTAAAGAGAGTTTTAGTTGATTAATTGCACACACTGAAGGGAATAAGGGGTCCTACCTTTTGGTAAACCTGAATGACATGTTTCTACAACAGAATCAGGAAACACAAAGAAACATGAACATGAGGAAGGACAGCTGAAGGAATACGACTGATTGGCTGAAATTAGTGAACAAAATCACACTCGGCTGTCCCCATAGCAGGACCCTTTGAAGAACCCTTTTTAGTTCCAGGTTAAACCCTTTTGAGTTCAATGTAGAACCCTTTACACAGAGTATTCTATATGGAACCCAATAGAATTCTACTTGGAACCAAAAAGGGTTTTCCTATAGGGACAGCTGAAGAACGCTTTTGGAACCCTTTTTTTTAATAAGATTGCAGGGTGGTTGGAATCATCAATGGTGAGAAGGAGAAGGTTCAAAAGACAGATGTTGATTTCTATTCCTAATGTCAGGTTAGTCTTGGGACATCCCTAAATTGTTGTCAGTAGCCTGGCTGCCCGCCTGAGATGTGTTAGTCAGTCTGGACAAAAACTCAAATTGGGTTTTCCCTGCTGGTTTACACTTGAGATACATGTAATTATATGTATTTCTTAGGCTGGCACCCAGGCTACGTTATCAGTGCTTTTGGAACAATCTGTTGTTAGTAGGACTGTGAACGTTCCACACAATGTGATTCAGGATGCTAAAAGGAACAGTGTTCAAAGGATTAAAAGGATTAAAAACAAACCATATAAGTAAGAATTTCACTGTTAGTCCACACCTGTTGTTTTGATTTGATATACAGTAGCTCGATATAGTCCGAGTATATTTTAGGGTCTTGGACTCGGCTGAATTGAGTGGCATGGAGCCGTTGTCCCTGACACCTACCTGCGGGTGAGTTTGGAGGTGAGTTTGGAGAAGAGGTTGCTGGAGCCGCGGCTGCGAGTCTGGGTAAGGCGCGCGGCGTCGTCGGACAGCGTGGGTGAGGCTGGGGGCCCATTGTAGGTGGCCGTGCGGTGCTCCCTCAGCTGGCCGCCGTGGAAGGTGCTGCGGCTCGCTGTGCCTCGTGGGAAACGTAGTCTGTCGGGCGTGGTGGCGCTGGTGATGCTGTGGGTGGACACCACAGGGTTCCGCTGGCCAGGAGACACGGCCACACTACAGGGAGGACGGAGGGAAGAGATGATACAGAGAAGACAGACTACACCTGGCAGTACATACCAGTTCTATACATAGCATCACCAGCTGGGCCATTACCATATCACCAGAACCTTACCTTCAAGCCCCAAACTCTCAAATTAAATCTAACCTGTGTTAATTACGTTAATTTAGAATAATACTAGTAGTTCCCTAAAATGTTCTATTTTGAAAGTGAGAGAGGTAACATGAACAGTTTGGGGAAACTGGTTAGTGGGGGAACATGGAGTGACCGACACAGTTTTGGATAGTCAAGGTAGAGGTGGGTGGTGGAGCTGCCAGTGCCAGACAGGGCCCGGTTTCCTGACAGCGATAGAATTTAGGCTTACGAGTGTTTTAACGATGCATCTTTCCTACAACGGCCGAAGATGTAACGTGCGTTTCCCAAAACACCATGCAGAATGAAGTGCATCGTTGGAGCATGTGTTGATACTGATAGGATGGAAAGAAAGGGAGCGCTGCTCTCGGATCAGCTTTCTCCATTCAAATCTTACCTTAACATTATTTCACAATACTGACAACGGATATGCTACTAGAGAGATATAACCACCTACGGCTACAAATATTGAGGCGGTGTCACATTGTATAAATGATGTGAGACAGGCGCAGGAATTCGTAATAGGGAGGTTTAATACTCCACCCAAAATATACAACATGCCATGAAAAGGCACGGGGACGAAGCCCAAAACAAACACGTACAAAAACACAGGGATGTAACCCAAACAAAAGAGCGAGGTTAAACCTCAAATAAATACACGGGGTGAGACCCGTAATAACAAATGCACAACACCCGTAATAACTAGTGCACAATACACGCAAGCCGAAATAGCAAAGCCCAGGTACTCACAGACCAACGGACATGGGAACTATAACCGATAAAACAATGATGAACAGAGGGCACATATATACAATTACTAATCAGGGGGAATGGGAACCAGGTGTGCGTAATGAAACAGTTCAGTGATGCTGAAGGCCATTGTGACGGAGTCTCCAGAGCCGGTGCACAGAATGAGCAGCAGTACTGGGGGAATCCATGACAGGCGGCTTATTCTAATGCTAACCCGAGAAAAATGCACTAAATCAATCATTTGGCACATCATTGCACACATGTTCGGTTACACACCATGAAATAGAGTATATTGAGACAAATTAAAGACAGTAGTCTTTAGACAGTAGCTAAATAAACCACATTTTATTGAACATGAAATGTATTTCAATATGATTGAAATAGGCCTTTAACCTACTGTATTTATAATTTGATGCAGTCATCTCGGTTTTCAACTGAAGCATCTTTTCATATATCGCTTGTTTGTATCGATTGCAAAGACATGTGGCAACTTTGTTCTAAGTTATCTGTGGTCACAGCGAGAAAGATAAACCATGTGATTCTATGTTCAGCGGAGATCTTTTGTGTATAAAGTGACACGGGTGGGAAAAAAAAACATCTGACGCACTTAGCTGTCCTACAAGTGGTCATAGGCAGGCGTTACATTACGAGCGTTTTCAAGTGCAACGTTAATGAAGATGTTTTTGGGAACCCAGTGCCATACCAGGGCAAGACCAGGGTCAGACCAAAGCTCCAAGGACCAAACAGAGGATGGAGAGATTAGGGAACAGAGTTGTGTGTATAATAAAGGGTGGGGCTGTCTCCTACAAGAGGTTACAGAAAGGTATGGATGTCGATGTGGGGCCGTTGCGTGGGTTAGAGAGGGCCCGAGACAGTGAAATAGGTGGTCTACACATGGGAGGGGAGAGATCAAACAGACAGTTGGACTCCCTGCCTGCCGTCTTACTTGGGCCTGTAGAAGTCCAGAGTGCAGTGGTGGTGGGGCAGTGTGGCCCAGGCTGAGTCTGAGAGGCAGGCAGAGAGAGGGCCAGAGGCCTGGTACCTCAGCTGGACCGAGGTGGACGAGCCAGCCAACACGGGGGCAAAGCCAGAGAACGGACTACTCGTCACACAGGCAGACATCTCAGTTATACTGGGACACAACCAGACCAAGAGGTAACCAGATAGATAGAAGAGAAGAAAAAGGGAGCCAAGAAAGGCAAGTAAAAGAAGAGCAAGAAATTGATGGTATTTCTCCCCTAAAGGCCTTGTTGTGTTTTTCTTCAATGACTTCTCTCAATAATAACAGTATTACTACACATAGTTCTCTCCTCTGAGGCCTTGGGGGGATGGACAGTGAAGGTGCTGTGTTGAATGCTGATGCCATGTGGAGGGTTCCTGTGAAAGGGGCCACTAGGGGTTTAGTGCATGCAGCCAGTGAACACAGCAACATTCCGGCCTGTTCCTTACCTTTTCTCCTTCCCATTGGGAATGACAGAGAGCCGGTCCGTAGCGTTCTTGTCGCTGCACACGTACGTATTTCTCCTTGTCATCCCACCTGAGCCAGTGTTATTCTGCAGGGTGGTACAGAAACGCTGATTCAGCACACATCATCAAATCAGAATGAGGGATTCATCCCCACTTCAAGTGTCATAATATGTTCTAGAATCGATAATTGAATGGAATAGCAGACACTCACATTGGGGACGGGGGTAACACCCTTCTTGCCATTGGGAATATCAGCTTTGTTGGGGTTGTTGGCGTTCCCCAGCAGGGGACTGGAGGGGGGGACACTGCGCCCGCCGGGGGTGTTGGGTTTGCGTAGCTGCACCCCTCCCTCCTCTTTGATGTTGTTTTCGGCCGTGCTGGTCTGGCTCCTCTTCCGGACCCTTGGGAACATTCTGACCCACTGGAGAAGAGAGAGAAAACGAGGAAGAAATAGTCAAAGGATATAGAAAGAAACATTACTGGCCTACATAGAATTGAATATCTTTAGCCTCACATTTGAGCTGAAAAGCATGAGTCAAAGATGAGAATTGCCTCTAAATGTTTGTGAGTGTCTCACCCTGGTCACTGTAGCGTCTCTGTTTCTGGTTGGAGGAGATGCTCCGCTGGACTTTGAGGTGGGAGGGAGACTGGCCATTGAGCTCGCTGGTGGGCCGGGGCTTGGCCAGGGACAGGTTGCTACTGGAGGTTGACTCACTGGGCTCCAGCTAGGGGTCAAAGGTCACAAGAACACATGTTAAAAAGACTGGACTCTGGATATACTGTGCACTAGAACAGAGATATAAACAACTATCTATAGTGTTGCTCTGACCTCAGAAGACTTCCTCCCAAGCAGCAGGTAGGTGGCAGTGATCTCATCATACTTCATCTTGGCCAGAGACTCCTGGATCTCCTCTGGAGAGAAGCCCATCCCCACCATTACATCTGGAACAGTACAGAGACATGGGTTCACATACACAGCCCTCACCTCTACAACCATTGTCAACAACTTCCTCATTTTCAGGGACTATTCCTTTAATGAAATTGACCCCAATCCTGCAACCCAAAATGTTAACAAACGTAATAACAAAAATATCTTTATTCACAAGTTTCAGCAACCAAAAACAGCCCACATCCTTAGTGTGTTCTACATAGTTAATACAAAAATTCATAAGCAATTATGCACACTTTGTCCTCTGACTCATTTAAAGCAATGGTGTATTTATATCTTCCTATTCCACCATAACGACAAGAGCGAATCCACCACTTATTAAATGCAGCAGAAACCTCATCATGAGTGAGTCAGCATTGCATTCCAGCTCAGGTGTTATCACCCCTCCTCCCTCTCGCTCCATCCATCAGCAGAGGAGGAAAAGTGCTGGGGGGAGGGGAGGAGTGGGTAACACACAGGCCTCCCAACCAATCACTGCCACCCCCGCTGCCTTCCAACCAATCACTCCCCATTTTCCATCTGCCTCCCGACCAATCACTTCCACCCCCGCTGTGCTGCTCACATCACGTTGAGAGGAGCATGCCAGGTGAGGAAGATCCCGGAGCTGTAGTTCCATCATACATCAGCTCCCTTAATAATACATCAGTTCCCTCTATCTATCTCTGCATGCTTCTCTCTATCTCTGCATCCTTCTCTCTATCTATCCCTCCTTCTCTCTATCTATCCCTCCTTCTCTCTATCTCTGCATCCTTCTCTCTATCTATCCCTCCTTCTCTCTATCTATCCCTCCTTCTCTCTATCTCTGCATCCTTCTCTATTTTTATCAATCCTTCTCTCTATCTATCCCTCCTCTCTATCTCTGCATCCTTCCCTATTTTTATCAATCCTTCTCTCTATCTATCTATCCTTCTCTCTATCTCTGCATCCTTCTCTCTATCTATCCCTCCTTCTCTCTATCGATCCCTCCTTCTCTGTATCTCTGCATCCTCCTCTATTTTTATCAATCCATCTCTCTATCTATCTATCCTTCTCTCTATCTATCCATCCTTCTCTCTATCTATCCATCCTTCTATCTATCCATCCATCCTTTCTCTTTCTATCCATCCTTTTCTCTTTCTAGACTACAGAGCCCTCAGTGAAACATGTGATCTCTCACCACTAGACTACAGAGCCCTCAGTGAAACATGTGACCTCTCTCCACTAGACTACAGAGCCCACAGTGAAACATGTGATCTCTCACCACTAGACTACAGAGCCCTCAGTGAAACATGTGATCTCTCTCCACTAGACTACAGAGCCCACAGTGAAACATGTGACATCTCTCACCACTAGACTACAGAGCCCTCAGTGAAACATGTGACCTCTCTCCACTAGACTACAGAGCCCTCAGTGAAACATGTGATCTCTCTCCACTAGACTACAGAGCCCTCAGTGAAACATGTGATCTCTCACCACTAGACTACAGAGCCCTCAGTGAAACATGTGATCTCTCTCCACTAGACTACAGAGCCCTCAGTGAAACATGTGACCTCTCTCCACTAGACTACAGAGCCCTCAGTGAAACATGTGATCTCTCTCCACTAGACTAGAGAGCCCTCAGTGAAACATGTGATCTCTCTCCACTAGACTACAGAGCCCTCAGTGAAACATGTGACCTCTCTCCACTAGACTACAGAGCCCTCAGTGAAACATGTGATCTCTCTCCACTAGACTACAGAGCCCTCAGTGAAACATGTGATCTCTCTCCACTAGACTACAGAGCCCTCAGTGAAACATGTGATCTCTCTCCACTAGACTACAGAGCCCTCAGTGAAACATGTGCTCCATCCAATCTCCCCCTCTCTTTCTCTCTGTGCGCTAGGTGACTGGCATCTCCCTCTAACACATGTGCTCTGACGGAGATCCCAGCTGCTATTATGCAATACCCCCACACTCCAGAGGACATCTTTCAGAGCATACGCCCTCTCTACCCCTCCCTCTCCCGCCGTAGTGCTTTTATCCAGGGCAGGATGTGGAGGCTTTCTCTGTCTCATGTGTCTCACCCTCTCTCAGGGGCTCTCGCATAAACAGGGCTGCTTTTATGCTGCATTTCTTCTTTTTCTTTTCAAAGTGTTTAAATGCTGAGAGTGATTCTGTTGCAGTGTTGCTGCTGCCTACACACTCGAGTTTCTGAAGCGCAATAGCAAGAGCCCTTTTTCTCCTGTTTAGTACCTATTCTCTTCTGATCCGTGATGTCCTGTTCTGGTTCTACAAAAGGCTTAAGCTCGTCCTCCTCCGATCCCACGTTGATCCAGCGGTCCTTCATGATTTGCTGAAAGAAAAATAAATAGTCCTTGTAATACAGGCCAGGGTCCTCTTAGTACAGGGTTTTAACATCGTGATCAGTCATACGTACACACATGGATGTGTGTAGCATAAGGAACCCTCTTAAATTCACTTTCACATCATTGAACTCAAAGTGAATTGTGGTTTCCTTGAAAAAGATTGGATAGAGACTTCGATTCGATGCAACGCTCCACTGTTTGAAACCAGAATCGCCATTTAAAGTCTGTATAATGTCATTTTCAAACGAACTCGCCAATCAATAGGACAGTCGTGTACGATGGGTTTACAAGATAATAGGAAATGTACAATCACGAGGCCGACACCTATTCTAAATGACATCTTTCAATGCAAGGTTATAGCTCATCTGAACATCTGGTGACAAGAGGGGTGAGGGTGGATTCTAGCACGCACAATGTGAACACAGAAACTAAGACAACGTCTGTGTTGTTCTCCGAACCAGAAAGGATACAAAAATAAGAGTGATCATGAATTATGTACTGTGCCGACAGCGGAGAGAGATAAAGAGAAGGGAGAATATGAAGCACAAAAAGAGAGTGTCGAGCAGATGCCAGGCCGAGGAGTGGTGGATGGATGGAGAGGTGGCGGGTGGAAAGAAATGCTCTGGAGTGCCATGGCGGCGTGAATAAAGAAGTGTAGAATATTTACATTTTCGCTGTCGTCCCTCACCTCGAAAGTCCCCCGCTTGGCCGGGTTGAGCACCAGGAAGCGCTTGAGGAGGTTCTCGCAGTCTGTGGACATGTAGAAGGGGATACGATATTTCCCCCTCAGAACCCGCTCCCTGAGCTCCTACAGAGAGACAGACAGGGAGAAAGAGTGAATGAGACAGGCAGTGAGGGCATCTTTGAAATTGTAAGTTCTTGTTCATCTAAAATTTTACCCATATGTTTCATTGACTATGAATCTCCCAATGACAAAAGAATCTGAGGATGGAAGTATTTTTGTGATAGTATTTTTGCTGACCTTGAGGTTCTGCCCATCGAAGGGCAGCGAGCCGCTGACCAGCGTGTAAAGGATGACCCCTAGGCTCCAGACGTCCACCTCGGGCCCGTCGTACTTCTTCCCCTGAAACAGCTCCGGGGCGGCGTAGGGTGGGGAGCCACAGAACGTGTCCAGCTTGTTCCCCATGGTGAACTCATTACTGAAACCAAAGTCTGCTATCTTAATGTTCATGTCTGCATCCAACAGCAGGTTCTCTGCCTAGAGACACAGGAGGGAAGGGAGAGAAAATGGACGTAAGGATGAGGTGAGAAATAGCAGTGAAATAGAATAGATGTAGGTAACAGACCAACTGGGTCACAGGTAAAAGCAAATACTTGAATAACTCAAAGACTCATGATAACAGTAGAGTTCCAATAAGATATAGAGATGTCAGAGGCACAAAAAGATCAACTGATACCTGAAGAGGGTCCTTTACAGAACACCCCCCCCCCCACAAAAACAAAGTGCTCTGCAAGTCAAAGTTAGTGTCGCGTTTAAAGCTTAACTGTGTTTCCTCCTCTCCCCAGTGACACAAACACACAGGGTGGAGATGGATGCTCTCTGCTCTCACATCTCTGTCCTCATGGATCATTCATGAAGCTCTACAGAGGAAGCAGAGTGTGGTCACGCGGCTGCCGCCAGAGGAGAGGAGATGGGAACTCTGAACAGAGTCACTCCCACCGAGGTTGACCCACTCACACTAACCGTGATTAAAATAGCATCAATATTTATTCTACATGTGGTAGCATAACATAGGCTGGCTAAATGGAATGATTGCTTTACGTGAGTATATTGTGCAGTGGAGAACATGGGAGCAGGTAAAAAGCCTGCCTCCGGCCACCTGACTTCATCCTCCTCTCCCCCACATACACCCCCTTCACCACCCCCCAGCCAGGCCCTCACTGGTTCCTTACCTTCAGGTCTCTATGGACAATGTGCTTCTGGTGGCAGTACTGCACAGCAGATACGATCTACAAAGAAATAGACAGACAGTTACAGTCTTCCACCTGACAATGTTTTCACACACCCCTCCCCCCGGGTGAAGGATGTGGTGAGGAGATGTGGTGTAGAGTGAGAAGATACTCTGTGTCTCTAGCTGTATCTCAGACACAAGGTGTAGACATGACATCTCTAGCTGGGAGAAAACTGTGTCCCCTCTTCCTGTGTGAGCATCTGCTCTAGATGTATCAGTATATCAGTGCCCCCAGTGAAACGCTGCAGTAAGATGAACCTGCAGTGAGACCAGGGAAGTAGGAAGCTATAGCCTAGACATTTCTGAGTGTGCCTTTCCTTCCACTGCAGAGCACTGTGTGTAGGCAGCACACCCCCAGTGTTTCACCGTCAGTGACAGAGAGATAAGAGATGAGGGGAGCTCTGTGTTTTGTCAGTTCTCATAACTCCACAGTTCTCATAACCCCACCTCATACCCTGGGTGGGTCAGGACACTGACTTGTGACGTATGGCCAGGCAGGCAGGGTGTGAATCCAGCACACTGCGGGAAAAGTCCTGTACTTACCTGTCTAAATTTAGCCCTGGCCTCTTTTTCTTTCATCCTTCCGTGTGCAACAAGGTAGTCAAAGACCTCTCCTGCAAGAGATATGCAAAAGTTAGGAGCTGAAATTAAAGGTTGCATATTTCAAAAGGAAAAAAAGTTTAAAAACGTCAACATTCAGACAGTACATCTAATGAGGTAAATGTTTTTTTTAAAGTCAATAACTACTTTGAAAAACGATATGTGGAGCATGTGAGCCTAACTCTTCCTCATACCTACAGAGGGAAACAGAACTCTAATTAATATACTGTAGTTCTGTCCTGAAGGCACAAGCTTCTGAGTATGGCTACAACATCAGAGGCATTCCTCAGCCCACGCACCTGTGTCTTTGTGGGGGGGGACCAGCATCAACACAATTCTCCCCATAAAACCTCTAGTTCTGCATCCTCAAAACCCTCCCACACACACTCAGTGTTGACCGGAGGCAGGGTGTGTGTGTGTCCATGTCCGTGTGTGTGTGTCTCTTGGCTCTCCCACCCAGACCAAGCTCTTCTCTGTCCTGGCACTCCAATGGAAGAACCAGCTTCCCCCTGAGGCTAGCACAGCAGAGTCCCTGCCCATCTGAAATCCTACCTCTTCAAACATCTTAAATAAATACCCCCCCCCCCCCACCCCCCATGTATGTATGTATGATATGTATGACTCTTCACCAAGCCCTTTACCATGACAGCAGTTATGAGGGCTGAGAAGCCAAGGCGTAATACTGCTCACCTCCACTGGCATACTCCATCACCAGGTAGAGCGTCCTCTCGGTCTCGATCACCTCAAACAACTTGACTGAGGGGAAAGAGAACTATTTGTCTTTGGCCCACACGCAATAACAACTAATACATTGCATCTTTCTGGCTCAACTTTGTAAAATGCTTGTCCTGGATAGAGCACAGGGCATTCAAGATGGTTCTAGGGAGTTTCTGCTCCTCAGTATAAATAGCAAGCTGTCGTAACTTAAAGCAAGGAATCCAATAACTTACATTTTCTACTGCTGAAAGCCTCGAGGAGGCTGAGGAAACTGAAGACATTTCTCATTTCCTTTTGTGCATGCGTGCCTGTGTGTGGGACCCAGTCATAGACTAACGCTGACCATATCTCACGTGTGCATATACTGTAGGGCACTCACACATGCTTATTGGGTATATACTGTAAAGTCGTCTTCCCTGCAGTGTTTTCCGTGAGCTGATCTAACAGTCTCTGGATGAAGAGTGGCTGAGCTCCAGGGCTATATATAGCAGAGGTGGGATGTAGAAGTGGTTCTTTCTCTCTTTTAGATGGTTATCATTGTGTATGTCATTATAATCCGATTTGAGAAATCATGGCACTGAATCAAACTAAATTAGCAGAGAATCCTGTCTACTTCCCCAGCTGCAATTGTGTGTGTGTGTGTGTTCTACTTACCTATATTTGGGTGGTTTAAAAGCTTCATTATTCTTACTTCTCTGAAGAGCTGGAAGGAGAGAAAATAAACAAATTCATATTTCAGTGTTGGACTGGATGTGTCAGAGAAGAGAGACAGTAGGGAACCTTAGACTTGACCATTTTCAACTTAATTTGAGCAGGATGTGCACACACACACTAGACAAATGCTCCATAACCATTACAGAGTTGTGTCAGAGCCATGTGCAGTTTTTTGATTGATCTCCCTTTAACTATAGCTATCTGTGCTCCCATCCCATCCATAAAATAATACATGTCATCCATCTTTAATGGAACAGGACACATGCCTGATGTTGTGCCATACTACTGTGAGGCTGGCATTATCCAAGACATAATAGTGCTGCAGTAGACATAAACAATGCATTAGAGGAGATACAGTATATCACCATGTCTGAAAGTTGCAGCTTAAAGACATATCCTAACTGTTCACCCAAAGGTCCGTTATTTAAAATATTGAACCACTTACATGGTAAACTATCAGATACTCAGCAAGAAGGTCTAATTTCACTGTAACTGAAACAGGACCCAGGTGGCAAATATAAAGATCCAGTCCACCTAAAAAACTGGAGGCCACTTGCACTTCAGTTCACTTCAAATCCTAGAAAAATGTACAGCGCTTAGAATTAAAAAGGTATTGTCAGATAATATTAATCCTAATGAAACAGGTTTTTTACATGGGTGATACATTGTAGATAATATAAGACAAGTACTTGACACAATAGAACACTAGAAAAAAAATCTGGGAAACCAGGCCTGTCATTAATCCAGAAAAGCCTGTTCATTAAAGGTGAATGCTGATTTTGGATAAAGGCCTTGGTAAATGTAAATGTAAATTAATCGCTGATTTTGAAAAGGCCTTGGATAAAGTACGACTAGAACTTATAAATAATTGGACAATTTTAGTGTTGCACAATGGGTTAAAGTTATGTATTGTAACCCCATGTGATAAAATAGTAAATAATGGCTACTTCTCAGAAAGTATTAAAAAAAGGGCAAGAGGAGTAAAACAAGGTTGTCCGTTATCAGCATATCTATTTATTATGGCCATAGAAATGTTAGCTATTAAAATCAGATCCAACATTAATATCAAGGGGCTAGAAATCTAGGGCTTAAAAACAAGGGTATCATTGATCTGGGTACCAATAAATGTCTGCAGCATTGAAGGTAACCAAGAACACAGTGGCCTCCATCATTCTTAAATGGAAGAAGTTTGGAACCACCAAGACTTCCTTGAGCTGGCCGTCCCAACTGATTGGGGTTAGGGAGGCGTAAAGGCTCTGAATACTTATGTACATTTATATTTCAGTTGTTGTTGTTGTTGTTTTATTTGTGAAAATTTCTAAAAACCTGTTTTGTTTTGTCAGTATGGGGTATATTGTGTAGATTGATGAAGAAAAAAACTAATGTAATGCATTTTAGAATAAGGCTGTAACGTAACAAAATGCGGATAAAGTCAAGGGGTCTGAATACTTTCCGAATGCACTGTATATGGGGGATAGGAAATTCTGTAAACAATTACATAGATAGAACCCACAATCTATCTGCAATATTAAAGCTGATCTGCCTGTTAAAAACATACAAAAATAACTGTTAAGCCATCAACAAACACAGACAGAAAGATAGACAGACACAGGCCACACTAGAGGAGGATGAAGACCGGAGTGGTTCAAATTTAAGCTCACTTTTCCCATTACATCTCTCTACCCATTATTACATCCAAAATATTGTCATAGTTCTGCATAAATATTGAGAGAAAAAAATCAAAGGCCATTTTCCATGTCATGGAAAGGCAGGCAGGCGTATCATTGTTTCCAAAGAAAAAACTATGGGGGTCAGATAGCACTATATTACAGCAGTTAATGACAGGCTTATGGGGTGACAAAGAGTGGAACTGGTCAGTTCTCTCACTCTCACACACGCACGCATGCACAGACGCACGCACACACACACACACACACACACACACACACACACACACACGTTAGACTTCAGTCTACATCGAGAAACATCCAGAGTGTGCGTAGAGGCATAGACACAGACCACATGGGAACTATCAGGCCAGGGCATTAAGAAGTCTGCCAAAACATCACGAGACACAACACTTCTAGATGTTGTTGCAATCAATGCAGCTATACCAGAGCACTAATACATGGATCATTAATCTTTACTTGCGCAATGCTAATTGTCACAACGGGTCACTTTCTAACAGGCAGTTCCACATTTACTGGTGAGCACTGCTTCTGCTCTCATTAGCCTATACTGAGACTAGTGCTGCTCTGTGGTGACTTGAGAAGAACAGAGTAGGAGAGCAGTAGAAGCAGACGCCACACCAACATTTGAGAACAAACTGTTTACCTTTAATCAAGGGCTTCCATAACCGTTGCCCTCTAACCTATGCAACAACAGCCTGGTCTGGTCATGTGACCTCCAGTGAAGTGTGTGTGTGGGGGGGGGGCTAGGGATGGATAGAGGGAGGCGAAATAAAATCACAATAAGCTTGTGACAGATGTGAGCTGGGCCTCCTCTCTTCCAAACTAGGATGAAAAAAAACTTCACATCCAACACCTGTAATTACATAACTACAAAGGTCAAGGGCCAAGGTACACTGAGAAGAGGAGACTACAAATGCGGGTGGCTTCGGTTATTGGGACAATAAATCAAAACATGGACTGTGTCAGAGAGAGGTAGAGTTTCTATTGTTCACAAATCAAAGTCTCTGATAGCATTGTCAGACAAGGGAATTTCAACTGGCAAAGGGGACATTTAAGCATGATATCTGTAGCTTTGCATTGCTATAAATGAGTTAAATCAACATGACTACTCCTAGGGTTTATTTATAACGACCTACAAGGAGGTTGTCAACAGAAGAGTCATGTTTTGTGTGTTTCCAACAAGCCACCTCATGAAGAGCCCCTCATGCCTCTGATTGTTTCTGTTGGTTTAGCACAGTCTATGTCGAAGGGCCAGGCCTTAAATACAAAGCACAGAATCAATGGTGAAAAAACAGATGGAAACTGCAGCTAAGCAGTGAGTGAGAGAGATGCTTACCCTAAGTCTCAGAGTTGGGTAGGCAGAATACCAACGGCCACACAAGATATGCCCTGGTCATGCTCTGCTTTCTGTCTACCAAAACCCTGCCTGCTACAGCACATCAGTCAGATCAATAATAGCCTCTGACTGGCAACAACCACAACCAGGCCAAAACTACAAAGGTCAGGGGTTGCACAGCCACACTCACAAATTATACATTTTGTCACACCACCTCAATAAGTGTACTGTGAATCGCAGCCACACGGGGATGATCCTTACCTTTTGAAGGCTGTTTGAGTTTAGTTGTGTCTTGTCGATGATCTTTATTGCCACCTGAGGAGAGAGCAAAAACAAGGTGTGTAGAAGACGAAATACAAGTATAAACAGTCGGTTAGGACATCTACTTTGCACATGTTACAAGTAATTTTTCCAACAATTGTTAACAGACAGATTATTTCACTGTATCACAATGCCAGTGGGTCATGAACGTACGTTGGTGCGAAAAGTGTGAATCAATCCCAGAACAACAGCAAAGGACCTTGTGAAGATGCTTGAGGAAACAGGTACAAAAGTATCTATATCCACAGTAAAACAAATCCTATATCGACATAACCTGAAAGGCTGTTCAGCAAGGAAGAAGCCACTGCTACAAAACCACCATAAAAAAGCCAGAATATGGTTTACAACAGCACATGGGTACAAAGATTGTACTTTTTGGAGAAATGTCCTCTGGTCTGATGAAACAAAAATATAACTGTTTGGCCATAATGACCATCTTTATATTTGGAGGAAAAAGGGGGATGCTTGCAAGCCGAGGAACACCATCCCAACCGTGAAGCACGGGGGTGACAGCATCATATTGTGTGGGTGCTTTGCTGCAGGAGGGACTGGTGCACTTCACAAAATAGATGGCATCATGAGGGAGGAAAATTAAGTGGATATATTGAAGCAACATCTCAAGACATCAGTCAGGATGTTAAAGCTTGGTCGCAAATGGGTTTTCCAAATGGACAATGACCCCAAGCATACTTCCAAAGTTGTGACAAAATGGCTTAAGGACAACAAAGTCAAGGTATTGGAGTGGCCATCACAAAGCCCTGACCTCAATCCTATAGAAAATATGTGGGCAAAACAGAAAAAGTGTGTGCGAGCAAGGAGGCCTACAAACCTGACTCAGTTACACCAGCTCTGTCAGGAGAAATGGGCCAAAATTCAGCCAATTTATTGTGGGAAGCTTGTGGAAGGCTACTCGAAACGTTTGACCCAAGTTTAAATTGTTTAAGGCAATGTTACCAAATACTAATTAAGTGTATGTAAACTTCTGACCCACTGGGAATGTGATGAAATAAATAAAAGATGAAATAAATAATTCTCTCTACTATTATTCTGACATTTCACATTCTTAAAATAAAGTGGTGATCCTAACTGACCTAAGACAGGACATTTTTTATTGGATTAAATGTCAGGAATTGTGAAAAACTGAGTTTAAATGTATTTGGCTAAGGTGTATGTAAACTTCCGACTTCAACTGTACATACACTCACCGGACAGTTTATTAGGTACAGACAGTGAGTCACATGGCTTGCTATATAAAGCAGGCAGACAGGTATCGATGCATTCAGTTACTTTTCAATTGAACGTTAGAATGGGCAAAACATGTGACCTAAGCAACTTTGAGCGTGGTATGATCGTCGGTGCCAGGCGCGCAGGTTCCAGTATCTCAGAAATAGCCGGCCTCCCGGGCTTTTCACGCATGACAGTGTCTAGGGTGCGACAAGCAAAAAACATCCAGCGGAAGCCCTGTGGGTGAAAGCAGCTGATCGTGCAAGCTAACAGGTGGGCCACAAACAGGAAAATAAGAGCACAGTACAACAGTGGTATGCAGAACGGCATCTCGGAACGCACAACTTGTCAATCCTTGTCACAGATGGGCTATTGCAGCAGATGACCACACCAGGTTCCACTCATACCAGATAAAAACAAGAATAAGTGGCTTCAATGGGCACACGATCACCAACACTGGACAACTGAGGAGTGGGAAAAAATTGCCTAGTCCAACAAATACCAGTTCCTGTTGCATCATGCTGATTGGCAGAGTCAGGATTTGGCGTAAGCACCATGGCCCCATCCTGCCTGATGTCAAAGGTAATGCGGTGGTGACAGTGGTGTACTGGTGTGGGGAATGTTTTCCTGGCACACATTAGGTCCCTTGATATAAACGAGCAACGATTGAACGCTACAGCGTATCTCAACATTGTTGCTGACCAAACCCAATAGAGCATCTATGGGATGAGAGAGAACGGGATGAGATAGATGTGCGCAGCATGAATGTCCTGCCGTCCAGTCTGCAGCAACTGTGTCATGCCATTGCATGGACCAACATACCTGTGGAACGTTTCCGACACCTTGCAGAATCCATGCCATGAAGAATTCAGGCTGTTCTAAAGGAGGGGGGGGGGGGGGGGGTACGACCCAGTACTAGCTGGGTGTACCTAATAAACTAGCTGGTGAATGTACATTGCTTCTCTTTTTTTATGTCACCTACTGATGAAAAACATACAATTCATATTTGCACAACAAGAACAACGCTATTGAGAGGGGAAAGAAGAGTATTTTTGTAAATTATTTGCCCAGGCAAGTCAGTTGAGAACAAATTCTTATTTTCAATGACGGCCTAGGAACAGTGGGTTAACTGCCTTGTTCAGGGGCAGAACGACAGATTTTTACCTCGTCAGTACAAGGATTCGATCTTGCAACTTTTCGGTTACTAGTCCAACGCTCTAACCACTAGGCTACCTGTATGTGTTGCTAGGTAAACCAGAAAGGGGCTACAGCAGCCTGTCATGCTGCAGGTCTCTCCTCTCACCTCTCTGCCAGTGAGGATATGGCGGGCCAGCTTGACCTTGGCGAAGTTGCCCTTCCCAATGGTCTTCAGGAGCCGATAGTTCCCCACATGAGGCTGCTCGTCGGCACCAGAGTTTCGGGTGCGGACTCCCGAGCGGACAGAGCGCGTGGTGACTTCCTGGCGCCCATTGCTGTGAGCCGTATGCTGTGGACAGACAGACGGACAGACATGAGTGAAACAGTGTGCTGTAGACAGAAAGACTGACGGACAGACAGGAGTGGAACATCTCTGCACTAGCAGTGGCTCATGCTGGGGCATTCCATCCCCTGTCAGGATCCAAAACAACTCTCCTGTTTATTACATGTTTATTGAAAAGATTATCATCAAGCAAACCAAGAGGGTAAAGAAATGTTAGTGTAGGTTGGGGTTGCAAAATTTCGGGAACTTTTAATAAATTCCCTCAGAATGAAGAGGGAATAAGCAGGAAATCCAGAATCCTCCTACCAGGATTTCTGGAAAACCAGGGAATTTTGCAACCCTAGTGTAGGTGACTCACTGTAGTGCAGTTTGACTATCCAGTGTATGTCCAGCGTATTGATCCTCTGACCATGGTTAAAAGCCCACAACACCCCATCCTAAAATCAGATAGAGACTTTTCTATGGGTCAGTATTGACTGTTATCACTGTTATCACTTGCAGGGATGCTATAATAAAAAAATAAAAAATGTAACCTTTTTTTCTCCCCAATTTCGTGACATCCAATTGGTAGTTACAGTCTTGTCCCATCGCTGCAACATGTTTTAATTTCTGTTGTGATCCACTACCAGCCTAGACAACAACCTAAACACAACACCTCTGAATGTGAGAACAATTCAACTCTCTCATAAACCTTCTCTAAGTAGATCACACTTAAAGTATTATTACCTGGCAATATACTGAGTATACCAAACATTTGGAACACCTTCCTAATATTGAGTTGCACCCCACCTTTTGCCCTCAGAACAGCCTCAATTCCTCGGGGCATGGACTCTACAAGGTATCGAAAGCGTTCGACAGGGATGCTGGCCCATGTTGACTCCACTGCATCCCAAAGTTGTGTAAAGTTGGCAGGATGTCCTTTGGGTGGTGGACCATTCTTGATACATGTGAGAAACTGTTGACCATGAAAATCCCAGCATCGTTGCAGTTCTTGACACAAGGTGGTGCGCCTGGCACCTACTACCATACCCTGTTAAAAGGCACTTAAATATTTTTTCTTGCTCATTCACACTCTGAATGACACACATACACAATCCATGTCTCAGCTGTCTCAAGGCTTAAAAATCATTATTTAACCTGTCTCCTCCCCTTCATCTACACACTGACTGAAGTGGATTTAACAAATGACATCAATAAGGGATCATAGCTCTCACCTGGACAGTCTGTCATGGAAAAAGTAATACATATGTTGTATACTCAGTGTATGTTCCTTCACTATAATATCAATTCCAGATTAACCAGATACAAATGAAGGAAACTTCATACAACAGTATAAAATGATCAAATTCACTAACAGACATTCCAAGAGAGTTGCAGAGATTTCTCTTATTAATAAATCGTTACTTACTATGGTGATGGGGGGTCTCTTCATCGATGGAGACCCTGTCATTTTTGTGCTGGCAATTTGAATGCCATTTAACCAGATAACTCTCTCGTTTTTGTGGGGGTAACTCATAGATCCCCTCGCGCTTGCCCGACACTCTCAACGAGAATGAAAACTGACAGACGATTGACTTTGAACTGAAAGGGGTGGGAACTGTGTAAACCCACTGGTAGGCGAGCAATTGGCACCTCTATTGACCGACACTTTTAAAAACCAGTCTTCTAACAGGTAAGGTTTGGATGGAGATACAAATGAGGATCTATCATTGTCCACAGACCAAACACAGCATATGTCGTGTTATCGGGCAACATAGGAGATTACAGCCATGGGCATGCACAGTAGAGGAACATATGCCCATCTCCCGTGTGACACAATGTATCGAACACTCAGATACAATGTAGCCAGTAGCCTAAGTAAAATGGTATGATACAATGGAACAGGGAGAGTGGTTATTTTGTATTGTCAGACACAATACACCTCTAACTACTTAATAATACGTTTACTTACGCTTTCCGCCTCTTTCTCATTGACCGTAGGTAGTGGAGTTTTTGTTGACATTTTATTCTCGACGAATGTTGCCTCTATTTCCCGGATGATTAAATTCTGCACCTTCTTTGGCAATACAAGGGGTGGCGATTGTACTCTTGCTTCTGGACCAAAACCATGGGTTCTGGATACTGACTCAACATCGGTCCATCCAATCCAAATGTGTCTCAAGGTGTCCCGAGGACGCAGAAAAAGTGTGATGATGACATCTATTTCCCTATAACGCTCACTCGGTATATAGTCATTTATATTGAGAATGAAGGCTGATGAGCTATATTTTTATTTTAAAAATTCCATACATGGCCTCTTAAATTTAAGTAATTATCAGAGACTGGCTCCAATCTAGGCTAGAATAGCACTCGGACAGAGAGGACGGCAGATGGTTGTTGTCACCAGTCCCAAAATCGCTCCTTTTTGTAACGCAATCCTTGTGTGCCTTGGTGTCCTGTCCGTCTGTATTCCTGAGTTTCAATAGCGTTTATCTTTCTGACTCGCTGTCGGCTCAAATTCTTCCATCTCCGATTCAGAATGAGGCTAGTGTTTTAGGTGGGACCAAAATGGCTACTCACGGGTTGGATCGGGCCAAATCCTGTCAGAACAGCAGAGGAAGTGAGGAAACAGGCGTCCCTCGGCGCTCATTGGAGCGCAACACAGCCGGTGATAGCGCAGTCACCACTCAGTGATTCACATTAATGACAGATAGGAAATAACAGGTCTTTCTCTTGTGTACAAGTTCATGCCTTACCTACAGAAACCATGAGTCAGTGGTTGTGCTTGCAAACGTAGCTGGGTTATGGCAGGATGGCAGGTCCCTCCCATAAAGAAAATATACTGAACAAAAATAGAACGCAACATGCAACATTTTCATTGATTTTACCGAGTTACAGTTCATATGAGGAAATCAGTCAATTCATTAGGCCCCAATCAATGAATTTAACATGACTGGGAATACAGAAATGCAGCTGTTGGTCAGATTCCTTTAAAAAAGTGGGCCTCAGGATCTCGTCACGGTATTTTTGTGCATTCAGATTTCCATCGATAAAATGCAATTGTGTTCGTAGTTTACGCCTGCCTGCCCATACCATAACCCCACAATGGGGCACTTTTCACAACATTGACGTCAGCAAACCGCTCCGCCACACAACGCCATAAACATTGTCTGCGGTTGAGGCAGGTTCGATGTACTGCCAGATTCTCTAAAACTAAATTGGAGGCAGTTTATGGTAGAGAAATTAATATTACATTCTCTGGAACAGCTCTGGTGGACATTCCTGCATTCAGAATGCCAAATGCTCTCTCCCTCAAAACCTGAGACATCTGTGGCATTGTGTTGAGACAAACTGCACATTTTAGTGTGGCCTTTTAATGGTCCTCAGCACAAGGCACACCCATTTAATGACCTTGCCGTTTAATCAGCTTCCTATAGTAGTGTTTTCTGTGCGCTCATTATTCCAAAAAGTTGTATCAATTCAAAAATATGCTGCAATGGCACTGCTGACTTGTCAAGAGGGGGAATACCACAAGTGTGTGGAGTACTGAGTGACATCCAGAGGTTATGCACAATTTACACATACCACAGAGCTGACAATATCAAGAATACCATCTAATAATTCAATTGGAACAAAATAGTTGTGGACAGTAAAACATTTAATGACAAAAAAGGGAAGAAATTCATGCCAGTCAAGTAATTCCCCCAAAACTGACCCATATCTCAGATCGGATACATCTCAAAATTACAGAGGAAATGTGCATAGCGCCATGTTAATCATGCCAGGAAGCAGTGAGGGTGTGAGAAAAGGAGGGCTGGTGATTTGACAAGATGAAAAAATGTGATTCAGAGCTACAACTTCTCAAAAATGGCATCCTTGTTTAATTAAATTGCATCAATATCGAAGTCGTCCTCTTCCTCGTCAGGCTTGTTCGGTTTTACTGTCTCCACTTTCAGTTCCCGAGCAGAAGAATCATACACAACCTGAGTATGAGAAAATAAGAGTTGTTACATTACAGTAAGTCTTGCATTAGCTGCAAGTTTGACTAAACAGATCCTAGTAGCCCAACTCAAACAGTATAAAACTGGAAAAGCTGTGAAATCAGGGGATAGTCTAACCAGTACCTCCACATTTTCATCATCCTCTTCCTCCTCTACCTCACTGCCCTCACTCTCTTCCTCCGCCTCCTTCAGCCACCTGATGAAAGGAGATGCCCTCGCATGGATCTCTTTGGCAAGTTCCTTAGAGACATACTTCTTGGACACCTGAAAGAGAGTCATGAGCAACGAGACTTAGAGAACCGAGCAAACAGAAAATTAAACATCACTTATTTTACAAGAAGCTACGTAAGTGGGACATTCAAATGTATTGAAGTGTGTGCGAGCAATGTACATGTTTCACCACACACCTTCTCTGCCCAGGACAGTATGACATCTTCCTCCACTAAATCAGCATCATACAGGTCTTTGAGCACGACAGGCACACGGGGCAGCAGCTGGGCTTGGTGCAGCTTCACCAAGCACTCAAAGCCTCCCAGGAGGTACTTCTGGGCCTTCTTGTTATTCACACAGAACTGAAGTCATAAGGAACAGTAACAAAAGCCATAATCAATTTGAGATGGTTTTGGTCAACTGTCCCCTCTTGAATGCATTACCACTGAGTTATGAGGTTAAGACAGAGGTCAAACGTAACAATACGGATTTGAAGACTCACGCGAAGGAAATGGCGTTTGTATTTCTTGATCTGGTCACGGATGTTTTCATCAAACAGCAGTTCGCTCAGAATCAGTGGTCCCATGGCCATCACATCCAGACGCTCTGCCTCCACCAAGATCTCCTTATCTGCTGCATCAACGGCGCAGTCCTCCCTTTTTTGCTGGAGACGGGGAAAGTAACCACAAACAAGAACGCTTTTTTAACACCATGGTCTTCAACATAGACCCCAAGAAGCCTAGCAACACAAAGATTTGAGTGTGGAACAGGACTACTAGGCAACACCTCTTGGTCCCGGTCATAAAACGTTCACTCTTTCATTGTTACCCTATAGGAGACCCTGATCCTGGAGTTCAACAACAAATGGACAATTTAGCTTAATGTTTAAACTGCCATTCCTCTTTGTTTTCCATTAAAAATGCAAAAAAAAAAAAAAAAAAAGCGAATCCACGTCAATTTACAATGCAGATTAATGGTTCTATTACCCATGTATGACCGCTTGGACCGGGCAATTAAGTGATGTGAAGTCTAGCGCAAACCTTTACAGACATAGAACACAGCTACAGTAACACGTCGATAGCGACAATTGTGAACGTCGCAAACCAAGAAAATAAGTGACAGAATTCTGCTCTGGCATAAAATGTTCTGTATTTTCTCCCCAACAATAAACGTCGCTGACTGATGTGCTGCTGTGATTTCTTTTTATGGCATGGTAGCTAGAGGTTTAATTTCTATTAAATGTCTTGGTTAGTCACAGTATTTAACTAACTTTAAAAGTACTTTTTTTAGGACATAGTCTGCCGCAGGCAAGGCAGCAGGCTGCGCACAGCAACTCAGGATTTGATTGACAGTTCTGGTTGCCTAGTGATGGACATTAGTTCTGCTTCAGAAGCCTCATTCCTTTACAGACAAGTACAATGCCCATTCATATCTCCAGAAGTTTAGTGTCGGCATTTAAAAAGCCGTAGTGTACCCTACCCTAGCAGACAAACATGCCGTAGCTGCAGTGCGTTCAAGGGGTCACATTCCATTATGTCTGAAAAGGGTAAATCGATAAAGGCTCCCGGTAGCCTTCTGTAATTTCAGATGAGGCAGAAACGAAGAATAGGCTACCCTGTGCTCGCAAAACTGTATCCCGGCAGAATCTGTTTTATTTATTTACATATTCTTATTTACAATGACAGCCTACCCCAGCCAAACCCTAACGACGCTGGGCAAATTGTGCACCACCCTATGGGACTCCCAATCACAGCCAGTTGTGATACAGCCCATGATTGAACCAGGGTCTGTAGTGACACCTCTAGCCCTGAGAAGCAGTGCCTTAGACCCCTGCGCCACTCTGGAGCCCTGTACCATGAATAGGCAAAAATATTCTACACGCAACAGACAGAAGACTGATCACACATTTGCATCATTAGTGAAAAAGAGAGCAGACAGGCCAGCGTGGGTGAGAGAGGCAGCAGAAACATGCTCATTTGTTTTGGTAATGTGCATCTCGCAATGTCTTGTCTTGCAAATTACCCAAAGTAGCCTAAAAAGTTCCTCTTCCTCTGGTTTTACACAACTTTCCCAGGCCTTTATAGCCTATAACAGAAAATAACTGCACTGCGATTTCAATTAAGTGGGGGGAATACAAAAACATTGTTTTTAAGTTAGGGATTTTTCTTAACGTTAAGGATCCCAACTTCGTTTAAAGGTTCACACCCTTACCGCAGGTACTGCAGGAGCTTGTCCCAACTACGCCCCACACCAGACCAACCGAGCTAATTGCATTTAGTCCATCACTGAACTAATCAACACACCTGGTCTGGTTAAATCAAAAACATGAAGAGCTTATGGCACTCTAGAACCAAAGTCACCTACACCATATCAAAGAGAATTTCACAATCAGTCACAAACTTTCATTATCCTTGTAATTAGTTTCAGGCACAACTTACTTTGACAAAGTTATAGAATATGTTGACCCGCTCCTCCAGGGTCTTCTCCAGGTCCTCACTGAGGGTCAGGTTCTTCGCATGGGAGCTGATCTCCTCCATCCTTCGTCTCTGTGCCTCCTCCGTGGTCTCCTCTGCCCAATCCTCATCATCTTCACCGTCCTGATACACAACATATTATCACTGGGTAAATGCTGCTAGATGGCAGGCTTGAGATACTGACAAACTAGTCCCTCAGACCAATAATAACTTGGGAGGCAGGTGGAGAGTTGTTCCCCCTATTCAACCGCTAACATTAAGAACTGGCATGGTTTGCGTACATTAATGAGGATACTCACCACGGCATCAGGGGCATCTATGTCGTTATGGTTCCCAGCCTCAACGCTGCCAGAACCATTCTCCTTGTCCTTCTTACGATTCTTCTTATCTTTCTTCTTCTCCACAGACCCAGGTTCATTTTCTGATGAAAAAGCCACCGGCGCTTTGACTCAATAGGGCACATATCTGACTTGACTTTTAGATTAGTAAGGAAACAAATTATGGGCAAATTCTTATTGTGTGCTTACCTGGTGGGTTTTTGAGGATGAATGTGCAGAGCTTGTGTCGTGTGTCTAGCATGCCACGGTACCCACAGGCCTTACAGGAGTTACCGATTGTTTGTTTCTTAGGATTGATATGCTGCAATGAAAAGGTCAAACAAATTAGCATATTCACCCTAATGACAGTGACTATACCACCAATAACAGACAAGTAATAATTTACCCAACAGACCATAACTGGATTGCAATACAAAAAGACAATTGATCACTCAATGCAGGGTATGTAGCATACAAAATTAGATCCAAATGGCTGCGGCATGAACAAGCAGAACCCAAAATTACAGATGTAGCACAAGGTACGTAGGACATCAAATATATCTATATACAAAAACCTGACCAGGGCTGTCATATCTACAGGCCTCAGGAGGGACCTTGATAACACATTACGCGGAGTAAAAAAAAAAAAACATGATTAAAAAAACATTACCGGGAAAACTGACCATCTGTGACGTTGGTATAATGGTCAAATTACAATTGCAAAGTCCCACAGATCAATGCGCTCGGCACACTTCATTCCTGTTCCCCTCTACTACCCAAACGTACACCACAAATATGTTCCTCAAATAGTTACCAGATCAGTTTCAGGGTTATCACACTCAGGACACAGCACAAATTTCCGGATAAATACATCTAGCATGTCCTGCAACTTGTTTGCCTCATGGGATCCGTTGACGATGAAGCGGTCATTCTTGGCATCAAACTGGGTCTGAGCACCAAGCTCACAACCAAAAAACTTGGTCGGATCTGCAAGGAGGATAAGAGTCAAAAATCAACATCCCCTAAGCTAATGGATGGTAATGCACACTAACATTTAGCCACGTCAAGGTATCAATGTATGGTGCGAGTCAATGTTAGCACTTCAGAAAACACTTGTGGTGGGGAGGTCAACTTACATGTTGGAGGCCTACTCAGTGCCTTTGCAACATCAGTCATGTTGACAATGACGGTCTTGATTCCATTTCCTTTGCCCTCAACCTGGACACAAATCCGACCACAAAAACAAAACAAAATTTTAGAATCATTTTGCAGATGATCACCCTTGAGGCCTGCACATCTCACTGGAAAAGAACTCAAATAAACAGACCCTAAGATAGTCATTCAACATTCTTGATATATGAAAGTAATTTCTCTTACAGGATCATACTATACCAGATAGTCACCTTAGCAATCAGACGGGGCATCTTGTAGCGATAGAACTGGTCTGCCACACTGCGGTTGACATTAACAGACATTTTGGCTGGCTACTTGTAAGATCAGTAAGATAAAAAAATATATTGAATGGAGATGTTTCGGGATCTTCTGTCTGGAAAATAGAGGATGACATAAACGACTGCAAGCGTCCACCGTCTCTGACATGAAAAATATTTTGCCAAAGTGGCCGCAAGCTCCTTGCTTGTAGACTAGGTTTCCACACAGGTTCCAACAGCTGCACAACAGCTCTGAAAGAAAGGGTGAAAGGCAGACATCAGCTCTAGTGCCACAGATTCTGATAACAATGATGGCAATGGCTTTTATTGAATACCCAAGTAGCCTATATAATTCTATGACTTGACCTTTTAATAACAATCTGTATAGGTATATTGTTAGCTACCCAATGTGTCCATAGTGTGACTAAAATATCACCGTTGACAATTAGACAAGACGAAAAGGCAGTCTGACATTTAGCTCATTGTCCTCCAATTCCGACCAAGCATTGCCATAGAGGTGGTCAAGTCACGAGTTGAAGACATCAAATTCGGTATCAAAAATAACTCTAACCTACGGAGCTAGCCATCTTCACGACTAGAGCAGTTAATCTCACATGTCATTCATTGGGTTTGTTAACTAGCTACGCTAGCCAGCCAATTGATTTTGCTTTACCGTTAACTAGCTAATACATTTAACGACACATTATTTCACTTCGATATACAAACCCCTTACAAACGAAGATGGGTAGATTAGCAACCAGAAAACCTGACTGATGAAGCTAGCATACGCAGAATTCAAAATAACTGGGAACTCGGAAATCTCCGACTTCAGGACGTCCAGAACAACTGGCAACTCAGAAAAACCGAGTTCCGACTGGTATTTGTCATTAAGGGTCATCCAACTCGGAATCTCGGGCATCTATCTAGAGTTCCGACTGAAGAGCATTGACGTCATGATTCGACCTCGTTTCCGAGTTCCCAGTTATCGTGAAAGCGTAATTCATGCCGCGATCAAAACAACTGGGAAATCTGAAGAAGAAAACGCGCGCTCCGACTGGGAAAGATAGATTTGAATTCCACCTCCGGCCTCTTTCTAGAGTTCCGACGTCATGATTTGACCTCGTAAGTGTCCGGGTTCCCAGTTATTTTGAACGCGCCAAAACTACTAGTTGGCACTGAAGAGTGCGTCATCAGATGGCACGAGTGATGGGAGACGCCATTTTGATGTTAAGACGCAGAAAATGACATTTTAAAATATAAAATACATTTACGATAGCACCTTAATCGTTATAGAGTCATAATGCACTCACCGATTTCGTAAAACAAAGACATAAACACACCGCTGGTCGTCCAGGAGGCGCAGTGAACGGTTGCCAATAGCTGTGATGTGTTGCTAGGCTTGTGGTGGCAAAATAAGTGTCGTGAACGTCGGAGGTGACACGATCCAGCTGATTCTTGCCCCTATTGTGAAAATATTCTGGACGCCCTCCGAGTGGGGATACCTAAGGAAACGCGAAAGTCAGTCAGTATAAACTTGCTAACTAGATAATGCGGATAGCTAGCACGTTGATACTCTCACGCTAACTTTAGCTGTTGTTTTGTATGTTGCCTAACTAGCTTTGGCTAAATATAACATGTTGATAACACAACAATTGCTAGCTAGACAACAGTCAGATGGTCGACAGTAAAATTGGCTTACCTCTCGAAGGTTATTTTCCAATGCTTCTGCTTCTTCTGCGGGGTTTTACTTACAAACTATTGCCGCGTTCACGACAACTGGGAACATGGAACTCGGGAATCTCCGACATCAGATTTTACCGTGCGTTCCAGACAACTGGGAACGCGTTCCGACTTTGAAAAATAGTTTGTCATGCAACTCTGAATTCAAAGTCGGAAACTCAGGGATCATCCTAGAGCTTCGACTTCTCCGACCTAAAGATCAGTGATTTCATAATTTGGCACCTATGGTGCTTTCAGGACAACTAGATTTCGGAATTGGATGACCAGGTTAAAAACTATTTTCCCGTCGTTCGTTTTTTCAGAGTATCCGGTGTTCTTGAACGCACTGAAGTCGGAGAAGTCCGAGTTCCCAGTTATTTTGAACGCAGCACCATACATCCTATTATGGTGCATGGTTTTTACACATAGAATTACGGATTTAAAGCTACATTTTTGGGGGTGACCCAACCAAATTCACATATAAATTTGTGTTATAGGTTCTCATTGAAAGCAAGTCTAAGAAGCGAAACTGTATTGTTTCTATTTGCACTCTTTCCAGTGGTGTAGAGTAAAACTACTTTAAAGTACTACTTAAGTCGTTTTTCTGTGCATCTGTACTTTAATATTTATACTTTTGACAACTTTTACTCCACTACATTTCCTTGACACACAAAATTACTTTGTACATTTTGAATGCTTAGCAGGACAGGAACATTGTCTAATTCATGCACTTAAAGACTAAATCCCTGGTCATCCCTACTACCTCTGATCTGGTGGATCACTAAACACACATGCCTTGTTTGTTAATAATGCTGGAGTGTGACCCCTGAATATCTGAAAATTAAAGAAACAAGAAAACTTGTCTGGTTTGCTTAAAATAAATTATTTGAAATTATTTGCATAGTGTATCTTTAATATGATCTTTATTACATTTACATTTAAGTCATTTAGCAGACGCTCTTATCCAGAGCGACTTACAAATTGGTGCGTTCACCTTAAGACATCCAGTGGAACAGCCACTTTACAATAGTGCATCTAAATCTTTAAAGGGGGGTGAGAAGGATTACTTTATCCTATCCTAGGTATTCCTGAAAGAGGTGGGGTTTCAGGTGTCTCCGGGAGGTGGTGATTGACTCCGCTGTCCTGGCGTCGTGAGGGAGTTTGTTCCACCATTGGGGGGCCAGAGCAGCGAACAGTTTTGACTGGGCTGCGCGGGAACTGTACTTCCTCAGTGGTAGGGAGGCGAGCAGGCCAGAGGTGGATGAACGCAGTGCCCTTGTTTGGGTGTAGGACCTGATCAGAGCCTGGAGGTACTGAGGTGCCGTTCCCCTCACAGCTCCGTAGGCAAGCACCATGGTCTTGTAGCGGATGCGAGCTTCAACTGGAAGCCAGTGGAGAGAGCGGAGGAGCGGGGTGACGTGAGAGAACTTGGGAAGGTTGAACACCAGACGGGCTGCGGCGTTCTGGATGAGTTGTAGGGGTTTAATGGCACAGGCAGGGAGCCCAGCCAACAGCGAGTTGCAGTAATCCAGACGGGAGATGACAAGTGCCTGGATTAGGACCTGCGCCGCTTCCTGTGTGAGGCAGGGTCGTACTCTGCGGATGTTGTAGAGCATGAACCTACAGGAACGGGCCACCGCCTTGATGTTAGTTGAGAACGACAGGGTGTTGTCCAGGATCACGCCAAGGTTCTTAGCGCTCTGGGAGGAGGACACAATGGAGTTGTCAACCGTGATGGCGAGATCATGGAACGGGCAGTCCTTCCCGGGGAGGAAGAGCAGCTCCGTCTTGCCGAGGTTCAGCTTGAGGTGGTGATCCGTCATCCACACTGATATGTCTGCCAGACATGCAGAGATGCGATTCGCCACCTGGTCATCAGAAGGGGAAAGGAGAAGATTAATTGTGTGTCGTCTGCATAGCAATGATAGGAGAGACCATGTGAGGTTATGACAGAGCCAAGTGACTTGGTGTATAGCGAGAATAGGAGAGGGCCTAGAACAGAGCCCTGGGGGACGCCAGTGGTGAGAGCGCGTGGTGAGGAGACAGATTCTCGCCACGCCACCTGGTAGGAGCGACCTGTCAGGTAGGACGCAATCCAAGCGTGGGCCGCGCCGGAGATGCCCAACTCGGAGAGGGTGGAGAGGAGGATCTGAAGGTTCACAGTATCGAAGGCAGCCGATAGGTCTAGAAGGATGAGAGCAGAGGAGAGAGAGTTAGCTTTAGCAGTGCGGAGCGCCTCCGTGATACAGAGAAGAGCAGTCTCAGTTGAATGACTAGTCTTGAAACCTGACTGATTTGGATCAAGAAGGTCATTCTGAGAGAGATAGCGGGAGAGCTGGCCAAGGACGGCACGTTCAAGAGTTTTGGAGAGAAAAGAAAGAAGGGATACTGGTCTGTAGTTGTTGACATCGGAGGGATCGAGTGTAGGTTTTTTCAGAAGGGGTGCAACTCTCGCTCTCTTGAAGACGGAAGGGGCGTAGCCAGCGGTCAGGGATGAATTGATGAGCGAGGTGAGGTAGGAGAAGGTCTCCGGAAATGGTCTGGAGAAGAGAGGAGGGGATAGGGTCAAGCGGGCAGGTTGTTGGGCGGCCGGCCGTCACAAGACGCGAGATTTCATCTGGAGAGAGAGGGGAGAAAGAGGTCAGAGCACAGGGTAGGGCAGTGTGAGCAGAACCAGCGGTGTCGTTTGACTTAGCAAACGAGGATCGGATGTCGTCGACCTTCTTTTCAAAATGGTTGACGAAGTCATCTGCAGAGAGGGAGGAGGTGGAGGAGGATTCAGGAGGGAGGAGAAGGTGGCAAAGAGCTTCCTAGGGTTAGAGGCAGATGCTTGGAATTTAGAGTGGTAGAAAGTGGCTTTAGCAGCAGAGACAGAAGAGGAAAATGTAGAGAGGAGGGAGTGAAAGGATGCCAGGTCCGCAGGGAAGCGAGTTTTCCTCCATTTCCGCTCGGCTGCCCGGAGCCCTGTTCTGTGAGCTCGCAATGAGTCGTCGAGCCACGGAGCGGGAGGGGAGGACCGAGCCGGCCTGGAGGATAGGGGACATAGAGAGTCAAAGGATGCAGAAAGGGAGGAGAGGAGGGTTGAGGAGGCAGAATCAGGAGATAGGTTGGAGAAGGTTTGAGCAGAGGGAAGAAATGATAGGATGGAAGAGGAGAGAGTAGCGGGGGAGAGAGAGCGAAGGTGGGACGGCGCGATACCATCCGAGTAGGGGCAGTGTGGGAAGTGTTGGATGAGAGCGAGAGGGAAAAGGATACAAGGTAGTGGTCGGAGACTTGGAGGGGAGTTGCAGTGAGGTTAGTGGAAGAACAGCATCTAGTAAAGATGAGGTCGAGCGTATTGCCTGCCTTGTGAGTAGGGGGAGGTGAGAGGGTGAGGTCAAAAGAGGAGAGGAGTGGAAAGAAGGAGGCAGAGAGGAATGAGTCAAAGGTAGACGTGGGGAGGTTAAAGTCGCCCAGAACTGTGAGAGGTGAGCCGTCCTCAGGAAAGGAGCTTATCAAGGCATCAAGCTCATTGATGAACTCTCCGAGGGAACCTGGAGGGCGATAAATGATAAGGATGTTAAGCTTGAAAGGGCTGGTAACTGTGACAGCATGGAATTCAAAGGAGGCGATAGACAGATGGGTAAGGGGAGAAAGAGAGAATGACCACTTGGGAGAGATGAGGATCCCGGTGCCACCACCCCGCTGACCAGAAGCTCTCGGGGTGTGCGAGAACACGTGGGCGGACGAAGAGAGAGCAGTAGGAGTAGCAGTGTTATCTGTGGTGATCCATGTTTCCGTCAGTGCCAAGAAGTCGAGGGACTGGAGGGAGGCATAGGCTGAGATGAACTCTGCCTTGTTGGCCGCAGATCGGCAGTTCCAGAGGCTACCGGAGACCTGGAACTCCACGTGGGTCGTGCGCGCTGGGACCACCAGATTAGGGTGGCCGCGGCCACGCGGTGTGGAGCGTTTGTATGGTCTGTGCAGAGAGGAGAGAACAGGGATAGACAGACACATAGTTGACAGGCTACAGAAGAGGCTACGCTAATGCAAAGGAGATTGGAATGACAAGTGGACTACACGTCTCGAATGTTCAGAAAGTTAAGCTTACGTAGCAAGAATCTTATTGACTAAAATGATTAAAATGATACAGTACTGCTGATTACACTGCAACAATCTTAGGACAAACGCTCTTCACCTCGGTAGGTAGGGACTCCGGTTCAAAAAACAAATTACAGATAGACTCTTCACTTTCTCTCCATTAACTACTTGATTCATCCAATGTGCATCAATCACTCCAGGGATATTTGTTATTTCTTCCGTCTTGACTTCCTATGAACGCCAGATATTACCCCCTTGAGAGGTGCACTGCACCGAAGAGCTACGCACGACACGGTAACCTTCTCAAATCAAGTACACGAAATCAAAAAAAGTCCACTTATTGTAATCCTCACTGCATTCACCCATCACTCTTTCCACCAGCTTGGATATTTCAAATTGATTCCTCAGGTTTGGCAACTCAATCCTCCCCTCCTCAACAAACCACACTCCTACAAGATAAGAAGGGGCATTCGCAGAACTACCTGTTTTGTTTCCCAGCACTACTTTGGTCCGTTTTCTATTCTTTTGGACCATTGTCCAATCTTCCTTGCTTTTACCACCATAAGTTTGAAGTTCATCACCGTCTCCAGTTTCCGCCATCTTTCTGAGTTGCCTGTACCTCAACGCCATTGGTCCCACTCAGAGGGAGAATCTCAACTCCATACTCCTTCTCAATTAGATTTGCTAAACTCCTGCATCCTCTCTCCTCCTTCCTCTCTCTCCTTTTGAAAAAGGTCAAAGGTAGGCCTAATCGAGGATAGGTGGCGGGTAGAAGGAACATTGCCGAAAATCCACTTGTATGAAATTACATTTACAGGGGTGAAATCCCCAAATAAATGTGTATATTGATAAAAGAAATGTAGCTAGTGGTGCAAGACATTTTATAGATAAAAGGATACATAGCATATTTCTCCTTCCAGAAAACAACAACTGCTTCAAAGGGGTGTGGCAGATATCAAAACTCTTCCGCGAAGGACTCCGGTAGGATACACATGACCATCCTCGATGAAAGGTGGCTATCAAGGAGGGGAGGACAATCTTCTGTTCGACTACTAACAAATTGACTTCTCCTCAACCACCAACAACTTATTGGTTTCTAGCTCACTGAAGATAGAGGCTGGAGGACGAGCTTTTGCTCAAATGACAAAAGGCTCTTGCGTCCTTTCTCCTCGCCTCCTTCTCAAAACCCATTGGAAAAGGTCAGAGGGGATGGACTTCTGACTTTCTCATCCAATGGGATTTGAGAAGATGGCAAGAAGAGAGGACTCGAGGAGTATGCTATTGAGATTCTCCCAGATGGCTCATTTTCATACAGGATTTACCCCAGTGTTTTACCCAAAAGGCAGACTTTTCTGTTTCCATCTACGCGGGCCAGCACCCGTTTCTCACTGGGCCATGGCTCCGGTAGATCCACTTTTACCTGGGGCCAAAGCCAGGCCACTGGTACTTTTCAGCCCTCATCTACATAACAATGGCTCACTGTGAATTTGAACACCTTTGCACAAAATAACCATCTTGGTCTATGCCGCTCTGACATTGCTCATCCAAATATTTATATTTCCTTAATTCCATTCCTTTACTTTAGATTTGTGTGTAATGTGTGTATTGTTGTGAAATTGTTAGATATTACTATATCACTGCACTGTTGGAGTTAGAAACACAAGTATTTTGCTACATCCGCAATAAGATCTGCTAAACATGTGTATGTGACAAATAAAATGTGATTTAATTTTGATGATGCAGTGGTTGTTGATTATGCTCTCCCCAAGTTTTTAGTTTCACACTCCTATTGGAAACACAATTACACTTGAATTTACATTCATGTAAAACACTGGCGACACACTGTTGTGGGAGTAAGTTTCCATGGAAATGTTGCAAATGCCTCCTCATTCTTCTCTTTCAATGCTAGACCTATGTCTGAGTGGATAAATTCCTCTGTAGCCAAAATGTGAACTGTCTGCACAACTTGTTATCCCCGCCCTCCCCTTTCATCCATTGGACAAATCCTTCTTCTTCTTCGATGGGGTTGATGTAGTGGAGTGTGCATCAGAGACAGGGAGGATGTAATTCATCCTCCCTGTCTAATCCTTCACTAGAGTTCTCTCTATTTACACACAATGACCATATCAAGCAAATAAAAAACAACACACATGTTAAACTATTCAATGGAATAGTACTGATGTTGAGAATACTGGAAGTTAGTTTACACAAACAAAAACAACTTTCTCTATGCAGTTTCAATTCAAATGTATTTGGTGAAGGACCCTCCCTCATATCACTCCCCTGCAGTCCCCCAACGCCAAAATATAGTGCCTTCAGAAGGTATTCAAACCCCCTGAATTTTTCCACATTTTGTTGTGTTACAAAGTGAGATTTAAATGGATTTAATTGTAATTTCTTGTCAAAGATCTACAAAAATACTCAATAAGTGGAAGAAAAAGTCTAACATTTGTAAAAACAAATAATCATGAAAAATAACACCAGTATATCTTGATTAGATAAGTATTCAACCCCCTGAGTCAACACATGTTAGAATCACCTTTGGTAGCGATTACAGCTGTGAGTCTCTAAGAGTTTTCCACACCTGGAATGTGCAATATTTGCCCATTATTCATTTTAAAATTCTTCAAGGTCTGTCAAACTGGTTGTTGATCATTGCTAGACAAAAATGTTCAGGTCTTGCCATAGATTTTCAAACTGTAACTAGGCCACTCAGGAACATTCAATGTCATCTTGTTAAGCAATTCCAGTGTATATTTGGACTTGTGTTTTAGGTTATTGTCTTGCTGAAAGGTGAATTTGTCTCCCAGTGTCTGTTGGAAAGCAGACTGAACCAGGTTTTCCTCTAGGATTTTGCCTGTCCTTAGCTCTATTATGTTTCTTTTTATCCCAAGAAACTCCCTAGTCCTTGCCGATGACAAGCATACCCATAACATGATGCAGCCACCACCATGCTTGAAAATACGAAGGGTGGTAGTCAGTGATGTGTTGTTGGAATTGCCTCAAACAAAGCTTTGTAATCAGGACATAAAGCTCATTTCTTCGTCATATTTGTTGCAGTTTTCCTTTAGTGCCTTATTGCAAACATGTGCATGTTCTGGAATACAGATGAAGTCGGACGTTTACATACACCTTAGCCAAATACATTTAAACTCAGTTTTTCACAATTCCTGACTTTTAATCCAAGTACAAATTCCCTGTCTTAGGTCAGTTAGGATCACCACTTTATTTAAAGAATGTGAAATGTCAGAATAAAAGTAGAGAAAATTATTTATTTCAGCTTTTGTTTCTTTCATCATATTCCCAGTGGGTCAGAAGTTTACATACACTCAATTAGTATTTGGTAGCATTGCCTTTAAATTGTTTAACTTGGGTCAAACATTTTGGCTAGCCTTCGACAAGCTTCCCACAATAAGTTGGGGGAATTTTGGCCCATTCCTCCTGACAGAGCTGGTGTAACTGAGTCAGGTTTGTAGGCCTCCTTGCTCGCACACGCTTTTTCTGTTCTGCCCACAAATTTTCTAAAGGATTGAGGTCAGGTCTTCGTGATGGCCACTCCAATACCTTGACTTTGTTGTCCTTAAGCCATTTTGCAACAACTTTGGAAGTATGCTTGGGGTCATTGTCCATTTGGAAGACCCGTTTGCGACCTAGCTTTAACTTCCTGACTGATGTCTTGAGATGTTGCTTCAATATATCCACATAATTTCCCTGCCTCATGATGCCATCTATTTTGTGAAGTGCACCAGTCCCTCCTGCAGCAAAGCACCACCACAACATGATGCTGCCACCCCCATGCTTCACGGTTGGGATGTCCTTCAGCTTACAAGCATTCCCCTTTTTACTCCAAACATAACAATGGTCATTATGGCCAAACAGTTCTATTTTTGTTTCATCAGACCAGAGGACATTTCTCCAAAAGTACGATCTTTGTCAGCATGTGCAGTAGCAAACCATAGTCTGGCTTTTTTATGGCGGTTTTGGAGCAGTGGCTTCTTCCTTGCTGAGCGGCCTTTTAGGTTATGTCGATATAGGACCTGTTTTACTGTGGATATAGATACTTTTGTACCTGTTTCCTGCAGCATCTTCACAAGGTCCTTTGCTGTTGTTCTGGAATTGATTTGCACTTTTCACACCAAGGTACATTCATTTCTAGGAGACAGAACGCGTCTCCTTCCTTAGCGGGGTGAAGGCTGCATGGTCCAAAGGTGTTTATACTTGCGTACTATTGTTTGTACAGATGAACGTGGTACCTTCAGGCATTTGGAAATTGCTCCCAAGGATGAACCAGACTTGTGGAGGTCTACAATTTTTTTCTGAGGTCTTGGCTGATTTCTTCTGAAATTTGTGGAGAGGTTGAAAAACAAGTTTTAATGACTCCAACCTAAGTGTATGTAAACTTCTGACTTCAACTGTATATTTATTCTGTACAGGTTTCCTTCTTTTCACTCTGTCAATTGGGTTAGTATTGTGGAGTAACCACAATGTTGTTGATCCATCCTCAGTTTTCTCCTATCACATTCATTAAACTCTAACTGTTTTAGTCATCATTGGCCTCATGGTGAAATCCCTGAGCGGTTTCCTTCCTCTCCGGCAACTGAGTTAGGAAGGACGCCTGTATCTTTGAAGTGACTGGGTGTATTGATACACCATCCAAAGTGCAATAAATAACTTCACCATGCTCAAAGAGATATTCAATGTCTGCTTTTTTATTTTTTACCCATCTACCAACAGGTGCCCTTTGTTGAGAGGCATTGAGAAATCTGCCTGGTCTTTTTAGTTGAATCTGTGCTTGAAATTCACTGCTCGACTGAGGGACCTTACAGATAATTGTATGTGTGGGGTACAGAGATGAGGTAGTCATTCATAAAACATGTAAAACACTATTATTGCACACAGAGTAGTCCATGAAACTTATTATGTGACTTAATGAGCACATTCTTTTACTTATTTAGGCTTGCCATAACAAAGGGGTTGAATACTTATGGACTTTTTTTGTATTATTATTTATTATTAATCCACTTTGACATGATGGAGTATTGTGTGTAGGCCAGTTACACAAATCTCAATTGAATCCATTTTAAATTCAAGCTGTACACAACAAAATGTGGAAAAAGTCAAGGGGTGTGATTACTTTCTGAAGACACTGTACATGTATGGCTCAGTGCCCACAACAGCATGTCCCCTTGTGATTAGTACTGACAAAGGTGGTCTATGGCTTTGCCTCTTCCTCTTTGGTACTGATAAAATGATTGCGTCAATCTTCTCTCATCTTTGAATAATCCTAATTGTCATGTCAACAATAAGGGGAAGTTTAGCGTTCCCCTGGGAAAATTCCCTTTATCCTGATACACAAGCACTACCATACCCACTGCCCCACCCACATCTCTGGTTACCTGTTATAAAACAAACAGCCTTTGGTTTCATACTTCAATCAATTATGTTTCTCAGTCAACCATAATTATGTTCTACTGTGGCAGACACAAATAGGCCTACAGTACTTTTTTATATTTTTTCCCTATGAAACCAGACCAACAGCTTGTTATGGGCCTGTTATGAGTGGATTAGCAATCACGTTTATCTAGAGCCCCTTCCAGGAGGCATGGTTGGGGAATTTGATTATGTAAACGTTGAATGAAACAACCAGGTAGATCAGTTGTTATTAAGGAATATACCAAACATTCCCCCACACTTTGAAAATGTTCCCGACCTGGGAAAGTTTTGGGGAATTCAAAACAGTTGATTCATACCATCACCCAGATAGGCAAGTGCTGCAAAATGCTAATTTGTTCAGACTATAACCTCCAGCATGTTTACCTTAAAATGTATTGTTTCCTGTCATCAGTTAGTCCATTTAACAGATCAGTTGGTCTATTAACAGGATTCTCATAAAAAAGTCTTCACAATGAGTGTATTGTTCAACATGTAATGGTATATAGGTGTGCAGGACAATACAATGCGGCCACAGAAACTGAAAGCAACACTGACTGTGGTGTCTCCAATCAGAAAATGGGAAATTTCCCTGCTCCAGCACCACTCTATATAGTTTGGTAAACGGACAATTGTATGGATATTGGTGGTTGGTTGACAAACTGTGACTTACAGTATTCCTCATTTGGACTACTGCACATGTACTTGCTACATCCTCTCAAGATATTCCATCATCATATCCACCTACTTGGATTCTGACGAAGGACCAGTTGAGTTCAGCAGTGGTCCCTTTTGTGGCAATCAGTGTGTCAGGCAATCAAACCCAGAAGAAAACCATGAAGAAATTCAACTTCATGAGCAGAAAGAGTAGGCCATTGGGGATAGAGGACGGGAGTCCTCTGATTAAGAACAGTACACTGCCTACAGATGGTGAGGTCCAGATTATTATTATTATTATGGTCTATCTATTGTTTGTCTTGAGTTTTAGTCATTCGTCATGTTTGTTCCATAAGCAAGAAGATATGTCTAAATTTGTTGGGATAAATTTGTTATTTTAATGTAATAATAGCATGACCAAAACAAACAGTATTCAATTTATAATGAATGAACTAAGAATACATGAATGGTTTTATAATGGTATTTTGCATATTGTTTTTAGCAGTGTACTCATTCAAATGCATTGCATTATTGGTATATTCACAGAAGAGGAACAAACTGGGAATGTGGGGTATGGGAATCCCTACTTGGAGAATGGCTTTAACAATCATCAGGAGTTGGGCAATCAGGGGGGTCAGGAGAAGGGACAGTCATTGCTCAGTGTACTTGCAGAAGCTTTGAGGGTCAGCCATGTTGGCCCTCAAGAGAGACTTGAAGCTAATTTGGAGGGGCCACCAGAAGAGATTATGTGCCATGAGGCTCAGAAGAAGGACGATACACATCCAGAAGTCTTGCTCCAGAGGTACTTTCATCTTATTGAAGCGTCTGTGGACAAACACTTCCCCAAACTGCCAGCAGGGAACACTGTGAATCAGCTGGAGGGCTACCTGATAAAAGTGCAAATAACTGTGCAAGGGGAGCTTCTGAGGTTGGCACCCCTGCTCAAAGAGGCTCAGTTGCGGAAGCATTTGATTGCTTGCTATCATCAGCGTATGTTTGACTGTCTACAGCAGATCCTTCAGCATGTCAACACAAAAAAAGAGGCCTTCACAGTTCTTGACTGGGTACTACGCACATACTTGAGGTACTCTGACCCACCTGCACTCTCACTCTCTCTCTCTCTCTCTCTCTCTCTCTCTCTCTCATTCACTCTCACTATGATGGTGTAGTACTGATTCTGATACTAAAGGAGTAATGGCATACCTTTTCTGGGTTGTTTTTCTAGTGAGGAGCTGCTAGGACACCCCAACATCTGGGATGAGGCTCTACATGCAGTTGACCTTCTCCTTCTGACAGACTGGATCCCACAAGCTGAGAAGAAACTCTTGGCCACTGTGCAGGTGAATCACCTATAGGTGATGTGATGTCATCTCAAAACAAGCACGCTTCTTGAGGGCTAGATTTCTATCATGTATTGATTTTTAAACCTATTTTATTTGATAATAACCCATGAAGTTCCTGTAAAGATTTGACGTATTTCAGTCTCTCTGTCTGACCCATTGTAGGAGGACATCTCCACATCACTGAGGAGGATCCTTCAGAACGAGGAGTCAGGTAGAGAGGTGTGTGTCTCTGGAGAGGAGGCCTTTATCAAACTGCATCTGGATGTCATCCAGGTACTTCAACCAGCAGTGATGTGTAAAGAGATAATAAAGTGTATCACTGTAAATCTATACTAAGCCCTTTCTCTCCCGTGACTCTTCCTCCTCCACATAGTGCATCAATGCTGTTCTCCAGAAAGCAAAGATGATGAGCCAAACTCTGATGCGCAAGGTCCAAATAGTCTGTTGGCAAGAGCTACAGGACTTTGTGGAAAGGTAGTTGTCACCTTTTCTTAGTACCACTCTACTGTTTCATTGTCTTGCTGTTTGTCTGGTAATACACTGAGACCAGGCAAAATGTTGAATGAATGTGCTTATTGTGCAGGTATGTCAATGTTGAAAAGAAGCACCTTCAGAAACAAGCAGGAATGGGAACGTCAGGTACAATGCACTTCTTTAAGACGTTCAACACCTGCATTGAACTCAAGTAAGTTTTATACGTTTATATTTATTCTATGAAATCCAATCTCATGTATTGTTGTTGACTCATGATAATCATTATGATTATGTATCTGTTGCAGGTTGTATATTTTAAGGATTGCCAAAGATGACACAAGCTTAGACTGTGTTAAAACCATATCAACACTTAAGGGGTTGGAAGCTCTTTCTTGGAAGCTTCTCCTGGAAAAACCAATTCAACTTGCACAGGTTAATCCCCCCCCCCCCTATAGAAATACTATAGCAAGACAAGCCTATCTGTTCAAAATCCACAAGTTCCCACTTCCAATATGAACTTCATCCTAGAAACACATTAATTTTGTAATCTTCATTTCTATTAAATGATATTGAAACAATTAAGGGAAACTGTGTTACAATGCTTTGTGATTCCCAGATTTCCTTGAAGAAGTATTTCAAAAGAGAGGATGAACAAATGGAAAATCTAATGAAAGAGATTACATTTATTTTCCAAGACCTTCCCAAAGACAAGGATACGCAAAAGGTGTGTTCACATCTGGTGTGAGAGCATTCCTATTACATTCCTCTTCTTTTTGTACCCCCTTTTTCTCCCCACGTTTGTGGTATCCAATTTGTAGTAGTTACAGTCTTGTCTCAACTCCCGTACGGACTCGGGAGAGGTGAAGGTCGAGAGTCATGCGTCCTCCGAAACACAACCCAACCAAGCCGCACTGCTTCTTGACACAACGCACATCCAACCCGGAAGCCAGCCGCACCAATGTGTCGGAGGAAACACCGTACACCTGGCGACCTGGTCAGCGTGCACTGCGCCCGGCCTGCCACAGGAGTTGCTGGTGCGCGGTGAGACAAGGATATCCCTGCTTGCCAAACCCTCCCTAACCCGGACAATGCTGGGCCAATTGTGCGCCACCCCATGGGCCTCCCGGGCGCGGCCAGCTGCGACAGAGCCTGGACTAGAACCCAGAGTCTCTGGTGGCACAGACCACTGCGCCACCCGGGAGGCCCCACCTATTACATTCTTATAACGAAACTGTAATGTGAAATACTCAACACTTCTCTCTTGTTCTTTCCAGTATATTATTTTATACATCTCTGTCCCTTCTCTCTGCAGACTGTGATTAACAAAGCCTATCAGTGCATCACACTTCTGTACCTCCAACACCTGGTGCAGAGTAACCATGGGAAGCTGGTGAAGAGATGGGATTATGTGAACAAAAGAGTGATGCATGATGCCGAGCTCCTTCACTCCATCTTCTCAGTCCTGGTGAAAAAGCTAGTCCTGTTGTACACCAAGTACTATAAATGCCTCCTTTCTACCTGATAAGATGCAGCTGGTTCTTCTCAGAATGTGTAATTACTTTAAAAGGTCAACATTCTTCTACTGACATTAGTTATTTTTTATCAGAATCCTGATGTTAAACAGTGGAACATCATACTAATTAAAGTGAGAGAAGTGCTGGAGTGCAGCGACATTGAAAGTCTCAAGATAATAGTCAGTGAGATACTGAGGGACAACGCCAATACAAGGTAAAACAGAGTATACCAGAGTTTCAAAAGTCTGCATGGTCCACAGCACTGAATGTAATTTTATTACATATGGATTAGCTTGAGAACAGGCTTGATATCTCCAATATTATGTATTGATAAATGTTTATCTCTGTTGTAGTGCTGCTGAGCACCTTCCAGCCCTGCTGCGCTGGAAGGGAGGCCTGTCATGGAGACTGACCCGGGAGGTTCTGGAGGCAAGCCAGGAAGTGTACTCCATTGACCTCTCCCAAACCAGGTCTGCACCCTGGTTTGACTGCCTTCTTTGCTGCTGAGTGTGTGAACTGGGACGTTTCAGACAAAGGACAATAACGACCCCACTCTAACAACATGACCCTCAAGTTCTCAACCGACAACACAATATTTGGAACTATGTTTACATGTCTTTGTCAACTATTTTAAAGGTATTCTATGGCAAGTTATTATTTAATGTCTTAAAGAAGAAAAAAATACATATCTGAAATTGGAATTAAAACTGCCTAATGTTTTTCATTTTGAGGTCAAGTGATTTTAATCCTTATCAAAAATGCCTCATGGAAAGACTTCATGTGTAGTGAGTCATGCCCTGTAGATGGAGACAAAGGCAGTAAGGCTATCGGTAATTGTGCTTCCCCTGAGAAAGGAAATCCCCTGACAGTCTTCTGGGCTTGTGAGAGTAGTACTCGACTATTGGAAATTCCAAAATGTACACATACAGTAATCAGTAAGTCAATTTGAAAGCATTTTGGATGGCTCCATTGGAGAGGTAGGATGGTATTTAGCTTATATTTTTCAATGGACAGTATGGTGTTTCCCTTTATATCATTATCACAAACTATTATCAAATCACTGACAGTATTCCAGTGGAGATAAAGACATTAACCTGGAAGAATTGGCAGCATGATTCACTTGAAACATCTATCCTGTTAACAACAAGGCTGTTAATGTGGTTTCCTTCCTCCTTCCAAAGTCATAGGTACACTACCGGTCAAAAGTTTTAGAACATCTAGTCATTCAAATGTTTTTCTTTATTTTTACCAGTTTCTACATTGTAGAATCATGGTGAAGATGTCAAAACTATAAAATAACACATATGGAAACATGGAGTAAACAAAAAGAAGTGTTGAACAAATCATTTATTTGATATTTGATATTCTTCAAATAGCTATCCTTTTCCTTGATGACAGCTTTGCACACTCTTGGCATTCTCCCAACCAGCTTCATGAGGTAGTCACCTGGAATGCATTTCAATTAACAGGTGTGCCTTCTTAAAAGTTAATTTGTGGAATTTCTTTCCTTAATGCATTTGAGACAATCAGTTGTGTTGTGACAGGGTAAGGGTGGTATACAGAAGATAGCCCTATTTGGTAAAATATCAAGTCCATATTATGGCAAGAACAGCTCAAATAAGCAAAGAGAAACGACAGTCCATCATTACTTTAAGACATGAAGGTCAGTCAATACGGAAAATGTCAAGAACATTGGAAGTTTCTTCAAGTGCAGTCGCAAAAACAATCAAGCGCTATGATGAAACTGGCTCTCATGAAGACCGCCACAGGAATGGAAGAATGGATACTGCAGAGGATAAGTTCATTAGAATGATCAGCCTTAGAAATTGCAGGACAAATAAATGCTTTACAGAGTTCAAGTAACAGACACATCTCAACATCAACTGTTCAGAGAAGACTGTGTGAATCAGGCCTTTATGGTTGAATTGCTGCAAAGAAACCACTACTAAAGGATGACAATAATAAGAGACTTGCTTGGGCCAAGAAACATGAGCAATGGACATTAGACCGGTGGAAATGTGTCCTTTGGTCTGGAGTCCAAATTTGAGGTTTTTGGTTCCAACTGCCGTGTCCTTGTGAGATGCGGTGTGGGTAAACGGATGATCTCTGCATGTGTATTTCCAACCGTGAAGCATGGAGGCGGAGGTGTTATGGTGTGTTGGTGCTTTGCTGGTGACACAGTCTGTGATGTATTTAGAATTCAAGGCACACTTAACCAGCATGGCTACCACAGCATGCTGCAGCGATACGCCATCCCATCTGGTTTGGGCTTAGTGGGACTAGAATTTGTTTTTCAACAGGACAATGACCCAACACACCTCCAGGCTGTATAAGGGCTATTTTACCAAGAAGGAGAGTGATGGAGAGCTGCATCAGATGAACTGGCCTATTATTCTACAATGTGGAAAATAGCAAAAACTAAGAAAAACCCCTTGAATGAGTAGGTGTTCTAAAACTTTGGACCGGTAGTGTAACTTACTGGTAAAGTGAGTGTTTACCTGGAACTGATACACAAAATAAATCATGGTTGGCTACACAGGTGCTTAGAGTGTATACTTTCCATTTTAATTGACAGACTGGTAACAATGACTTGGAATCATTGACTAACCAATTGAAGGGAAATCCTTGAGTAAGGCAGAAAATACTAAATAACCACATAATTGTTGAATCCATGAAGGAGAAATTGAGAAATGTCAACTACACTGAGGTGCCTCACATACATGTAATGAATTGCTCTTTTTATTACATAAATAATTCAACATGCAAAATACAACATAAAATCGTTAAGAAGCAAAAGTACAAAGTTAAACAGCCCCACTTCACACAGATGAGTATGCCACAGGGTGTCCAAAGTTTGCATGATCCACAGCACTGACTAATTTACTCCATAGGGAATAGCTTGAGTACAGGCTTGATATCTCCAATATTATGTATTGATACATGTTTACCTCTGTTGTAGTACTATGGAGCACCTGCCTACCCTGCTGCATTGGAAGGGAGGACTGTCACAGAGACAGACCTGGGAAGTTCTGGAGGCAAGCCAGGAAGTGTACTCCATTTCATGTCCCAAACCAGGTATGCAGGCTGGTATGGCTGCCTTTTTTGCTGCTGAGTGTGGGAACTGGGAAGTCTCAGGTAGAGGACAATAACGACCCCCATTCTAAACAACATGACCATCAAGTTCTCACTCTACTGCACAATATTTGGAGCTCTGTTTACATGTCTTTGTCAACTTTTTAAAAAGGTACTATATGGCAAGTTATTATTTACTCTTAAGAGAAATTGGAATTAAAACTGTCCAAAGTTTTTCATTTTCAGGTCAAGTGGTTTTAATCCTCATCAAAAATGCCTAATGGAAAGACTTAGAACCAATCGTGCCCTGTAGATGGAGACAACGGCAGTAAGGCTATCAGTGATTGTGCTTCCGCTGAGAAGGGAAATCCCCTAACAGTCTTTTTGGGTTGTGAGAGTAGTACTCGGATATTGGAAATTCCAAAATGTACAGTAATTCACAACACATACAGTAATCAGCAAGTCAATTTGAATGCGTTTTGGATGGCCCCATTAGAGACCTAGGATGGTATTTATTTGATATTTTTCATTGGACAGTCCCATACACAACATGCTTCCTCTATCCCAGGGGATATCAAACCTATTATCAAAACTGACAGTCTTCCAGGGGATATAGAGACATTAACCTGGAAGAATTGGCATGCCTATCCTGTAAACGACAAGGCTGTTAATGTGGTTCAAGGGGAAATGTCATCTAAATTATAATCTATGTACCCACAAGTAATTATTTATAATGAGATGGCAATAAACAATCATTTGTAATGCAGAATACTCCAAGAAAGATTAAAATCCCACCTTTCTGGTATTTAAAAAAAATATATTGCTGAGGTGTAGTCACTTTCGAGGACACACGCTCAAGTACACAGTACAAATATGATACACATATTAAATATTTTCTGATGCATTTGCTATTCTACACAAATGTATGAATGAGGCTTGAAATGACGGATATGCTTTCTAAATATAGTACAATCAAATTCTAAAACGACTAACTATAAAATGTCAACTTCCTTATAACTGTAAAATACACGTTTCATGTTAGAGAAAATGTGCATATTCTCTACTCATTATGAACTGGCCATTCTTCTCATATTAATCTTGTCTGTCTATGGCAAACAGAAAAAACATTTATTTAAAATCTCTGAATTATTGTTATTATTATTATTGATGAAACCATTCTATCCTGCTACGCTAGGATCTAAGGATTGCAGGCATGTGCTTTGTCAACGGCAGTGACGTAGCATTCAGCCAGGAGTTGATGGAGAGTTGGAAGAGTCAATGAAATGGTAGGCAGGACATCCCAGCTTCAAGTAATGTCAGATTTCACAGCCTGAGGTATACAGGTGGAAGATATATAGTCCAGAGTCCGTGAAATCTAGGGCTATCGCTGAATGCATGCTATTTCAATCTATGGTGTCCACAGAACAATTTATAAGCTAACATTTCAGTCAGAACCGGAACCAGAACCACTCTAGTCCCCTCTTTAGGGTACTTTCCTTACAAGACGTGACACATTAAGAGTATTCAACACTCATTTGACCTGTACCTTGGAGAAAAAAGATGGGACATCCTGGGAGCTGGTGGTGTCCTGGTTGTCCAGGAGGGTCTTCTTTACCCTCCTCACGGCAGAGGCAGAAAGGTTGGATTTGAGGCTAAGCAGGGCGGACACCTGGAATTCACTGTGGGTCAAAGTGGAAAAGGTTGAACTCACTGGGTGTTCAACGCAAACACAGCATCATCTGCCGTGTGTTATTGGCTTTGTGCAAGGCACTGTAACTGAATTTAGCATTATAAAAGGAACTGTTTCAGCTGTATCAATATAAGCAATCACTGCATTAGAATATGCAAAGGAAATACAAAATCACATAGCTACAGTATTGTCTAACAACAGTTATGTGAATAACAAGTATGAAAGTTTAACCTGAGATCAGGGTAAGCTTGACTCAGAGTCACTATCTCCAGCTGTATGGAGGAAATGTCTTGGAGTTTCAGCACTTCAGCAATCTTGGGAAGGATGTCACTTAGCCACTCCTCCCTGGAACCCTGTGACAACAAACACAATATGATCTCCTGTGTGTGTGTGTGTGTGTGTGTGTGTGTGTGTGTGTGTGTGTGTGTGTGTGTGTGTGTGTGTGTGTGTGTGTGAGTAAGTGTATTCTCACCGCTTCAGTGAACAGTTTGTGTAGTCTCTGGCCATCCTCACACACCGACCTGGCCGCCTGCTCCTGCATCTCTTTGTCTCTCAGCTTGATCTTCCTCTTCAGTAGCCTCCTCACATACTCCACTGTCACCTCCAAGTGCAGCTGGCTCAGCAGCTCCTGTATAACCATTCGACCAATTAATCAACCAACCAACCAATTGATTTCTCAATCTATCAATTAACCAACCTACCAACCAACCAGGAAATTAGCCATTCCATCTCTCAATCAATCTGTTAATCAATTTACCTGATGACAGGAGTTAGTCAAGCCCTTAAGATCCTGGGTGTGTTTGTTAATTCCTTCAAACAGCTTTTCAAACACCTGTTTCTTCTTCTCCAACCAGACAGGCGTCCCCAGATCTCTGTACTGAGACTGTGTGTGTGTGGCGAGGGCAGATAGACAATAGATCAGTACTGAATTAAGAGCAAGGACAGGCAAGTAGGTACATTACACTTTATATTACTTGACTCAGACGCAAAATCAAAGAGAGATGAATTGTGTAAGTCAGCTATACCTTGAGATCCTTGTGTATAGGGCTTGTTAAAAATGTGTAGCCAATGTTTTTCATTTCAGCTACTATGGACAGACAGCATTCCTTTACATCCACCGGGAAGATATCGGCTTTGTTTACAATATAGTCCCTGTGTGGAATCATAGACATCAAATTAGATGACTAGATGTCATCGTGGTCCAATCCATTTGGATATAAAAAACTGAAAAGAAAAGTAAAACATACCTAAATTGTTCAACACAGGCAAGATTGGCCATTATCACAGTTCTGCTGTTTCCATTGTTGCTTCCCTTGAGAACTTTCTCCTGGAATTTCTTATAGCTGCAAGTGTGTAATTTGGTATATTAGTAATAGATAATCATAATTTGATTGTATTCTACTCCAAATACTATACAATGCATTGTAACTTCAGGTCATGCAATTATTTCCTGCAAAAAGTGTATACTGTAGTACCTATTCAAGAAGTCCTTCAATAGGCACACAATTATCTGGACTTTGGACATGGCTCCCAAAACTGTCTCTATCGATTTCACTGCAGCATTAATAAACTAAAGGGACAGTGAAATAAAAAATGTATTAAATTAATCCCTGTTAAAATCAACAACCTAATTTGTGACTAACTGAATAGTTAGAGCAATAAAGGCATGAGGATGCCAAATATTTCCTATATAATGTCTACCTGAATTACGTCGATGGCCAAGGGGCTAAAGTAACAGTCGTCTCTGAGCTCAGGCACAGACCCCTCCATCCAGGCTTGCTCCTCCACCATCAGCACTTTGTTGATCAATGTCTGCACCTCTGTCTGAAAACAGGGCATCAACAAAACAATGCATCTAACAAGGGAAACATTTATCTCTGCACTCTTAGAAAAAACGGTGCTATCTATAACCTAAAATATAACATAAAAAAAGTTAATGTAATAAGCTCAGACACTTAGAAAAAAAGGTTCCAAAAGGGTTCTTTGGCTCTTCCCATAGAATAACTATTTTTGGTTCCAGATAGAACCCTATTGGGTTCCATGTAGAACCCTTTCCCCAGAGGATCCTACATGGAACCCAAAATAGTTCTACCTGGAACCAAAAAAAGTGTTGGCTTATTACCATAAACTTTTTTTAATGATCCACAAGCCATCATTTACATCTCCAGATGTAGGATCTTAATTTGAGCCTGCATCTGACAGCAGGAAAATAATCCTGCAGCAACAGGAAATGTGAATTATTGTGTGGATTATAAATTGACATTTTTGGAGAGGTGGATACATTTTTAGTAAGGGCAAATCAAATCTGAACATTTTAAGTGGAAATTACTAACTTTAGAAGCCTTTTAAACTTTGAATCGTTTTTTGTTGTTGCAAGATCCTACATCTGTAGATGGGCAAATCTAGGGCTCTATTTAAACCATATTGCGGAAGTTCAGCGTTACAGCATGATTGAAATTTAAAGGCAATGTTCTTGCGTTAGTGAAGACTTTATTCACGATAAACGCTGCATATGTCGGCTCAATCAGATATTACCTTCACATTTCTATCGCACAATCTGTAATGCTTCAGCGATACAGACTGAATAGAGCCCCTAATCTTTTGCTGTACAAAAACATAAACACATGGGTCAGAAAGCTGTGGTCCAGTTTGCAGGACACATTTGAATTGAAATCATATTTACCTCTTTGTGAGTAAGACATTGATTCTCCAATGGTGTTGTCAACTCCTCAGTCAACAGCTTTCCTAACATTTCAGGGTTAATCACCTTGGTCAGTTCCGGATTTTGTAGAATTCTAAGACAAAAACCAGGAGTTACTATGCTAGTCAGTCACATTTCCTAACCTCATTATATAGTCTTTTAATAACCAAACACAAACAAGACATCACTCACTCTGGGTAGGCAACATTCACCCAATACAGGAGGTAAGAGCAGTCATCCATGCCCAGCCCATACTCTTCAATATCCCTCATCCCTGCGCTGAAGGCTTGGTGATACATCTTTCCATAGAAGTTGCAGATATCCATGTCCTCTGGGTAGCAGCCCTTCACATCCTTCACCACCCTCAGCAGGTCCTCCTGCAGCCGCCTGCCCTTCCCACAGACATCCCTCTGCAGGGAGGAGCGTAGCTTGTTGCTCTCTTCAGGAGGCAATTCGGCATTGTCCATACGCTCCTCCACCAGGCTCTGGAGGACAGTGTTGTGGTGACGTCTACACTCACTGGGCCTCCAGGGAGGCTGTTTACCCACCTGCTTCAGCCATCGCCTATCCTGCTCCTCCTCCTGTAGGATAGCTTTCACTGCAGACTTCAGAGCCTCAAGACTGTCTTCATCTGGACTGAGAGAACTCTTTACAACCAGGTCTATTTGGCTGAGGAGGGCTTTGTGATCTCTGGTGAACTGCTCTTCCTCCTTCTCCCACTCTGTGGTCGACTGAACCACCTCTTCTGAGATCTGTCCATATAGACGCTCCTCTCTCTCAATCAGCTGTTGGCCAGCAGCAGACAGGCAATTTCTCTCAAGGTTCTGCTGAAAAGTCAACAACTCTGAGGGGAAAGACAACAAAGACTGTGTAGTGTTTACAGTGTCTAAACTATATGCCATAAAACATTTGCATATGAATGTACTGTATGATATCGGTTATACTAAACATCTACAGATGTTATATAAACAAATGAATCAGTCATATGGGAAATGTAAATTCCACAGGGATTTTGATAACCTTTGACAAGAAAGGAATCATTTGAAAATACGATGCAATGACAGATAAAATGTAGAACTCATTGCAGTGTTTACTACTCACCCTCCAGAGGGGCAGTAATAACACTGGATGTGTTGGGGACATCTGGAGCAGTGATGTTGGTGTTACTCTTGGAATTCCGTCTTAGGATCCGGGGCAATGTTAAAGGTTTAAACTTTCTTCCAGCTGATGTTGTCTTTCCACTGTGTTCCACTGAAGAGTTTGGCTCAGTGGATCCTGTTCCCAAGACTGTGTTTCTAGTCCTTAGGGTCCTCATCACTATAGAGAGACAGTCAGAGACAGATGGACACTTACTGCATTATCATCAGAGGTGGCATGCCGATGGGGGTGTTTTACAGACACAATGTGCAATAAACTGATGGTATTCAATCTGCTGCGCTGTTAAATATGGCAGCGACATTAACACAACACATAGCGATCTCATCCGTTTGGACCGTTTAGTATAACGGTTAAGCATTTCGCTACTGCTAAAAATGTGTATGTGACCAATACTATTTTATTTGATTAAGGTGTTAGTTTGACAGTCACTGAACAGGGTTGGGTCCTGGTCGTGGCTAACCCCCAAATTCGCTACAATATTTAAACATGTAAGGCCTTTTTATCTGGCAATATCTTTATCTAACGTTACCCTAAAAAAGTGGGTAAAATATAAGATATATATTCTGCAGATATCATTGCTATGTATATTTTGTTCATTAGAATTTTGAGATCATAAGCAAACGTTCAGTATGTGTAAAAGAAAGCATTCAGTATAGACATACCTTAAGCCTGATAGAAAAATAAGTGTGAACCGAAAGGAATAGCTCTACTCTCCCGACAGGACTGACCACTTTACTTGTATAGCGTAGAACCAGAGTTGCCAACTCTCACGCATTGGTCGTGAAATACACGCATTGACCCTCTTCTCACGCTCGCACCGCACACGTCTTATATCTCACGCATTGAAAAGTACTGCATTTATTTTTGTAATTAGTCGATTATATAGTCAGCGCCTTAACTTTTCAACTGTGCTCCAACTCATTCTGAAATCGGAGCATATATGCGCCTGCAATTTAACATCACGAGCGGAACATCTATAATGGTCCTGCCCTGCCACACACTGTCAACCGCCACACATTGAAGAATATGATTGGTCTAAATATCTAAGGGATCAAGATAATTGGTTGCATGTTTTAAAGAAACGCCCCTCAAGATTAGAGTGGCGCTGAATGGAGAGAAAGGCGGCATTCCAAAAACTTAAAACACACCCTCTTCCCCTCAAGCGTCAAATTAAGTGAACACTTCTGATCCTGACGTCTGACGAGTTTACACTTTTATTTGTATTAAACAGTAACATGTGAAACACAAAAAGCAGAACAGCCAGAGGGATTCCACAAAAAAATGCTCTTTTTTTTTTAATAATCTGAATAATACTTTTAAGATAAATTGGGCTAAACATTTCCTAAAGAATCCAAATTCAATTTGGAATTTCATCCCTCATTAAATCTTCTCCCATTTAGGTGGCTTCAATTGTATGTAACTTTGTAACTATAACATTCATAAGATTCCTACAAAATGATCTGCTTTTCATAGGCAAGTATCCTTAGAGTGCTCATTAATATATAAACATACTTTTCCCCCGCATAGGTATTTCATTTTGAACAATAAGGATATTTGGTATAGAAACAAGTCTTTATTTTTTAAGAACTGGTTCAATAATCATATCCTGCTGGTGAGTCAACTTTTCAATGCAGAAGGATTGTTACTCAATTATGAGGAATTTGTTATCTCTTTACAATATCCCTGTTACACCTAGAGAGTTTGCCATAGTCTTTGATGCTATTCTATTTGGAACTCTGTTGTTTAAAGATGTAACCAGACATCACCTTCTTGACCTACCCTTGCTTAACCCAGTTGACTCTCCAATAGGAAAACGGTGTTTCTCCTTGCTCCCTCAGAACAACAGATCTATACGTGCTTTATTTCAAAGGGATATTTTGTCCATTCCTTATGTCACAACTTACTGGAATACATTTGTCAATAATATCTGTTGGAAAAAAGTCTGGTTATTACCACACAAATACCTGCTTGTTAATAACAAGGTCAAAGAGGTCTCTTTCAGAATGATCCATAAGTATTACCCTGCAAATCATTACCTGAAGAAACAAAAAATACATTAACATTAACTGTACTTTTTGTGTTAAGCACCCAGAAACAGTTTTGCATTCATTTTGGCATTGTCTACATGTAAAGAAATTATGGAAAGATATTCATAGTATTTATAATTGTTAATATTCTTGATGTCTTGTTGTTTTATGGGAGAATGTGCTTCTCAGTTTCCTTAACTATAATAAGGATAAAGAAACATTTTTACCTCATGAATCTAATTGTGCGGATGGTATAAAATGTCATATTCACAAATGTAAATTCACGAATAAAAAAAGGAATTCGAGCAGTACATTAAGACCATTCTACATTCTTCTAATAAGAAAGCTGTTAAAACAATGTGTGTATCTTTTCAAGTCTTTCTATAATCTGTAATTGTTTGTAGCCCCTAGCATATGTTATACTTGTCTGTTTGTATACTTATTGTATGTATACTGTTTTTTTTTGCAATAAAAAACAAGAATAATAATTTTAGAAATATACAAATGACAAAAGAAATATGAAAAAAACAAAAAAATCTGTCAATTATGATTGCATGTCTACTTATATTAACTAACGTTATATATTAATAATTATACGCCTACAGTATGATAGCTAGCAAATTATTAAGTTAGCTAACATTAGCCTGCCTAGCTGGAACTTCTGAAGAAGGAAAATGTTTAATTTCTACATTTTTCAAAAACGAACCAAAAAAAACAATGACCTTTACGTGCATTAGTAGCACAATTTCTAACTGATTTACATTCGTTTTGATTTACGCTGGTTGTTGACTCCACCATATTGACGTTGAGGTTTTAAGTTGTCTGACTCTTCTTAGTGGATGAACAATTAAAAACGAGGGCTGAGGAATTTACGTTGCAAACTTAACCTTGCTTGGCTAATCATTTGAAACGACGACAAATATGGCCGCGGGGATTCCCCCAAGGGCATAAGGCGAGGGTAAGTAGACGAGGGTGTGTCTTTTATGAGTTTGAAACGTAGCCAGAGAACGTTCTCTGCTGAGTTTAGAAAACTGTAAAAAGACGCTGTGGCAGCCCGTCATTCAGGGCAGGTGGGGGTTTTGAGCCCCACCTGTTTTGCATGTTATTTTTGCATTGATATGTGACGTTACCACGATTCAACTTTGTTTTTTTTTCCAGAGTTCCCAGCTGTCTTGAAAACACCATAAATCCAGTGAATACCAGAATTTGATGACAACTTTTGATGACAAAATTTGCCTATGAAGGACAGCCGCGCCCCCTTCCTGTTCAAGTGAGCACAGCACAAGGTGAGTCCAAAAATGTATTGTATGCTGTTGCGTAAATTATGTAACATGCCAGGGAGATATGTATACTGTAGCTAAGACAGTAATACTAAGTGTATGTTGTGTAGTAAGCTGTTAGTAGCCCATGTCCCTCACCCTAATCAGTTGGTCCTTTTCCCCTCTTAATTTAGCCTATTGTTCTGACTTGGTGGTGCACATGCAGCCTATAGCCTGTTTTAGATGACAACTTGTTTTCAGGAGATTTTATTATCTATTTACTTTAATTAGTCTGGTCCATGGAACAATTGTCATTCTTAACAATTGGCTAAAATATATTGCTTGTCAGAAATATATTGCTTGTCAGAAAGAACCCTACTGTTATTCCCACACTTACTTTGTTATTCCACTTCTTCCCAATTATGCCAGTGTAATCAGTGTGCCAGTGTAATGTTTAAAATCTCATATTTCTACTTGTCTTAAATGAATAATATGAGGCTATGTATTTTTGCAGCCATTCATGGACAGTTTTGAATAAGTCATACAAATAAGCATTTCTCCAGGAATCAAATATAATTTCTGACATTTTAGTATTGTGCACATGCTAGGCATGGAACACTCACAACTCATAAACACATATTTTGTCTATGTAGAGTAAAAGGATGGCAAGGATCTTCAACTAGTAGGCCTAAACCACCTGAATATTGATATTCATTGCATTCTTCCTGAAGGTTTGGTGATTTTGAGAAATGTATTATTATAACAAGAACATTTTCAAACACTCAACTCTTGGGAAACATAGATCAGCGGTTCCCAACCCTCCTGGAGAGCAAGCAGGATTTTCTTCCAGCCCTATTTTAAAGAGTTCACCCAAATTACAATATACAAAATGTTTGCAATCTGCAAACTATGATTTGGTTAGCCACTGCCATCCACCATTATTACTATTTCCTGTGTAGAGCCTTGGTGTAGTGGTAACATTCCCAGGCACGTGGTGCATGCAACCTTCCACCTGAGAACAGGGATCATTGCCTGCTTCCAACCTTCCCACTGTTTCTAGCATTTGCCTGTCTCTTTATTTCATTACTGCCTGAATAAAGTGTCAAACCACCTAAAAAATATCTCACAAAGTCACACCTATTGTCACGATCGTCGTAAGGAGCGGACCAAAATGCAGCGTGGTATGTGTTCATGATGATTTTTGAATTAAAGAAAGCACTGAACACTGAATACAAACTATACAAAACAATAAACGAATGTGACGCTATACCGCGAACTGTGCTGACACAAGCAACTAACATAGACAATCACCCACAAACAAACAGTGAAACCCAGGCTACCTAAGTATGATTCTCAATCAGAGACAACTAATGACACCTGCCTCTGATTGAGAACCATACTAGGCCGAAACATAGAAATCCCCAAATCATAGAAAAACAAACATAGACTGCCCACCCCAACTCACGCCCTGACCATACTAAATAATGACAAAACAAAGGAAATAAAGGTCAGAACGTGACACCTATCCCACTTTTGTAGAAGTCCAGAATGAGAAAGTGTAGGTTATATAGAAATACAGTAATTATGCTCAAATTAAAAATTATTAAACAAAATAATGAGGATTTATATCAGCCTAATCGAGGTGAGATGACATCTCACATTTCAGTGTTCGTACTTGTAAACAAGGCTGCATGGGATTTCTCTTAATCCAATTCCGTGCAGCCAATGGCAATTTCGACTTTAGGGATAATGCGGGGAGAGCGTGTGGATTTGACTGCCTTAACGCAGTTTCACCTCCAACACCGTCCAAACATCAGCTATGTGGATGTTGGCTAAAGCGGATTTGATTGAATCGGCCATAAAACACTTTGAGGCTATGTAATTTATCACCTGTTTTAAACAGATATACTATTGCATAGCTATGTCAATAATAACTACTAAAGAAGTGAAAGCTTAATTGTTAGATGTATTTTTCCGCTATGCAATGTCATTGAGTTCTAGACTTGAGAAATGATAATTTCTTACCTGCTTCATCCCTCAACCCTCGAAATAACTTCATTCTTCCACAGTGTGCGCTGATATTAATGATGGGTCAAGTGTTCTACCTCCCCTGCATGTGGTCCAGGTGAACTGAATGTTGCTTAGAAATAGACACCTCAGGAGGATACTGAGCTGTCTTTTATAAGACGGTTGAACTGTTCTTTAGCAACATTGCTTCCTTCCTCATATGGGGTTTCCTGTAGGTGTAGCTGGCTTCTGTGATCTGATGCTTTGGAGTTTGTTTTCATAGAGCATGTCTCAACAGTCTCAAACATATTTCCCAATCCTACCATGTGCTGGGTTGGCCTGCATGCATCTCACATGATAAACAGGCAAATATGTATTGACTTCAAATAAAACTTTATGTACAACATAATGATTACCTTTATGACACATTTGCTTGTCATTATAGCTACAATATAATTAATAAGCTGACACACATGAGTACAAAGGAAGGAAACTAAAGTTTTCACTTAACTAACAAATGGAGAAGACTGCATTTGTTTTGTGGTTTAATTCTCAAAATGTTATATTTCAAAACCTCACTACACAAAAACAGGACTGTGGGGTCCCCCCTAAAAAAAAACGATAGGCTAGATAATATCTGCAATAAAATGCATCTAAGTAGCCCGGAAATAGCTGTACTTTCACTTTCGTCAATGGTAAAGTTTTTCAACACTGAACATCAGGGGTGCAACTTTCACTGGGGACGGAGGGAGCATGTCCCCCCCCACATTCTGAAATTGCATTTTTACCCCCAGTTTTATCATGAAAGAGGTAACGGTGTGCTTTAGGACCATATGGACACCTCCAAGCGGTCGGGTAAGCTGTTTGGAGTGTTCATCCGACTGGACTGACAGGCTGTGTGAAGGCAAAGCTTCTGGAAGGTTGGCTGGACCAACATGGGAGAGTTGAGCATAGTTACGTGATGATTACGTGTTACGCTCTTTCCCTGAGTTGTGAAAGGAACAGAAACTGGCTACTTTTTAGTTGACTGATGTAGCTGGCAAGGTAACTGCTGTTTAACTTAACAGGAAAAAAATGAAACTTGTGTTTATTCACAGTGCTGAGCTAGTATTGTAACTGACATGTGACGTTAGCTAATGTTTCATCCCCTCTCGACTGAGGTGAATGAATAAGCTACGCTAGTGAATAGCTACCACAGCCAGGTCAGCTCTAGCCTTTAGTTATCTGTCAGATAGTGATATGAGGTGGCTATTATTACTACATTAAACAGCAGTTGTTTGTATGGACATGTTTTGTAGCCTTTGTTTTGTCACGTTTCAGAAGTAAATTAACTTGGCAAGCTTTTGCCAATTGATAGAGAGATAGCTGGCCAAAAGTTGGCTTACATTAGCTATTATTTTTGCCTCAATCTAACAAGACCTGACTCAAACAATGAAACCATCGGCCAAATGATTGAAGATTGATATTCTGATGTTTTTTCAGTGCAATGTGGGTTGTATTAGTCAGTATGTCAATGTAACGTTATTGCTCTGTCTGTTTCCCTAGCTAATTCCCTTATTTTCACACTAACAGAAATAAACAGCTCTAACGTTACAGGCTTTACTATCATGGTACACAGTAGAGGTTTGCACCAGACCAATTTCTTCCTCCAGCTCTCGCCTGCACCAGCTGGCTTTCTGTCCGACTCCCACCCGCTACCGCAAGAACTGGTCCCAACCCCAACCTCTGTCCTGCAATGTTATTTTAGGCGTATGTGATGCAGTTCACTTGCCAGCCATGATCCCAGCAATTTTGCGCCCTATAGGCAATTTCAAATGCGCAAAAATAATTTAAGAAATAGGTTAAATTACCAGAGATTCTCACATGGCCCTTATCAGCCAATGTGCTAGATGTAGTTTGAAGAGAGCAGAGTTGGAAAGACTTGCACTAATTCTTGAGCTACAGTGCCTTGTAAAAGTATTCGCCCCCCTTGAACTTTGCGACCTTTTGCCACATTTCAGGCTTCAAACATAAAGATATAAAACTGTATTTTTTTTGTGAAGAATCAACAACAAGTGGGACACAATCATGAAGTGGAAGGACATTTATTGGATATTTCAAACTTTTTTAACAAACAAAAACTGAAAAATTGGGCGTGCAAAATTATTCAGCCCCTTTACTTTCAGTGCAGCAAACTCTCTCCAGAAGTTCAGTGAGGATCTCTGAATGATTCAATGTTGACCTAAATGACTAATGATGATAAATACAATCCACCTGTGTGTAATCAAGTCTCCGTATAAATGCACCTGCACTGTGATAGTCTCAGAGGTCCGTTAAAAGCGCAGAGAGCATCATGAAGAACAAGGAACACACCAGGCAGGTCCGAGATACTGTTGTGAAGAAGTTTACAGCTGGATTTGGATACAAAAAGATTTCCCAAGCTTTAAACATCCCAAGGAGCACTGTGCAAGCGATAATATTGAAATGGAATCAGACCACTGCAAATCTACCAAGACCTGGCCGTCCCTCTAAACTTTCAGCTCATACAAGGAGAAGACTGATCAGAGATGCAGCCAAGAGGCCCATGATCACTCTGGATGAACTGCAGAGATCTACAGCTGAGGTGGGAGACTCTGTCCATAGGACAACAATCAGTCGTATATTGCACAAATCTGGCCTTTATGGAAGAGTGGCAAGAAGAAAGCCATTTCTTAAAGATATCCATAAAAAGTGTTGTTTAAAGTTTGCCACAAGCCACCTGGGAGACACACCAAACATGTGGAAGAAGGTGCTCTGGTCAGATGAAACCAAAATTGAACTTTTTGGCAACATTGCAAAACGTTATGTTTGGCATAAAAGCAACACAGCTCATCACCCTGAACACACCATCCCCACTGTCAAACATGGTGGTGGCAGCATCATGGTTTGGGCCTGCTTTTCTTCAGCAGGGACAGGGAAGATGGTTAAAATTGATGGGAAGATGGATGGAGCCAAATACAGGACCATTCTGGAAGAAAACCTGATGGAGTTTGCAAAAGACCTGAGACTGGGACGGAGATTTGTCTTCCAACAAGACAATGATCCAAAACATAAAGCAAAATCTACAATGGAATGGTTCAAAAATAAACATATCCAGGTGTTAGAATGACCAAGTCAAAGTCCAGACCTGAATCCAATCGAGAATCTGTGGAAAGAACTGAAAACTGCTGTTCACAAATGCTCTCCATCCAACCTCACTGAGCTCGAGCTGTTTTGCAAGGAGGAATGGGAAAAAATGTCAGTCTCTCGATGTGCAAAACTGATAGAGACATACCCCAAGCGACTTACAGCTGTAATCGCAGCAAAAGGTGGCGCTACAAAGTATTAACTTAAGGGGGCTGAATCATTTTGCACGCCCAATTTTTCAGTTTTTGATTTGTTAAAAAAGTTTGAAATATCCAATAAATGTCGTTCCACTTCATGATTGTGTCCCACTTGTTGTTGATTCTTCACAAAAAAATACAGTTTTATATCTTTATGTTTGAAGCCTGAAATGTGGCAAAAGGTCGCAAAGTTCAAGGGGGCCGAATACTTTCGCAAGGCGCTGTATTATTATTGCCTACCTTTTAGGAGTGGGAAGAATTTCAGGAGGAGAAATATAGGTGATCAATATTTAGGCTTTTCTAGGCAATGTAGTAAACTATAGCCTAATCATAGGCCTATTTAGAAAGTACATTTCCTTGGAAAGATAACTGTCCCGTGCTTCTCTGCCCATTCTCTTAAATGCATACCAGCAAAACCACTACACAACACATTAATTGCACTATAACTGTGACAAACGGTGCCCACAGACTGTTAGGGCCTACATAAAGCTGTCCCAACAGAAGAGTCCCAACACCTTACCACTGCTACACCTGGCTATTAGCGGAGCCTTGTCTGGCAGCGAAACAGTTCATTCAGCCTCAGTTACTGCCTTAAAAAAACATAGCTGATATGGCTGACTTACTTAAACAAATGTGGTTTCTACTGAAAATTGAGATGTACAAACTACATTATGGCATAAGGGGATGACGAGCGGATAAGAGGCAATCCATCATTTCGATTAAGACATTAATGAGCGAGCTAGGATGGACCGAGTCAATATAACTAATTGTTCAGCACTTTTGAAATGTACAGCAACAGAATTCATTACATAGACCGTTCATACACGACTCTCCCTGGGCACCAAGTCAGAACTGTAGGATAAATAAAGGGGGCATAAAAGCAGACAATGAAAGCTCTTACAATATTCAATGATTACATTTCTCTAAAACAGGCTATAGGCTACATGTGCATCACCAAGTCAGAACAGTAGGCTAAATTATGAGGGGAAAAGGGACCAAATGATTAGGATGAGGCATGTGGGCTACTAACAGCTTACTACACAACATACATTTAAGTATTACTTTCTTAGCTACAGTATACATATCTTCCTGGCATTTTACATAATTTATGCAGCAGCATACAATACATTTTTGGACTCACCTTGTTGTGCTGTGCTCACTTGAACAGGAAGGTGGCGCGGCTGTCCTTCGTGGGCAAATTCGTGGACAAAATCTCTGAATTTATGGTGCTTCCAAGACAACTGGGAACTCAGTAAACTTCAGGTCGGAGCTCTAGAAAGAGGCCTGAGTTCCCGACTTGCAATTCCGAGTTGGATGACCGTTCAAAACGTATTTTCTCGTGAAGAGGGCACGACAAAACCTATTCCCCCTCAGGAGACTGAAAAGATTTGGCATGGGTCCTCAGACTAATTTTTCAACCACTCCACAAATGTATTGTTAAAAAACTATAGTTTTGGCATGTCGGTTAGGACATCTACTTTGTGCCTAACACAAGTAATTTTTCCAACAATTGTTTACAGATTATTTCACTGTATCACAATTCCAGTGGGTCAGAAGTTTACGTAGACTAAGTTGACTGTGCCTTTAAACAGCATGGAAAATTCCAGAAAATGATGTCATGGCTTTAGAAGCTTCTGATTGACTCAAATGATGTCAATTAGCCTATTGGAGGTGTACCTGTGGATGTATTTCAAGGCCAACCTTTAAACTCAGTGCCTCTTTGCTTGACATCATGAGAAAAAAATTAAAAATCAGCCAAGACCTCCACAAGTCTAGTTCATCCTTGGGAGCAATTTCCAAATGCCTGAAGGTACCACTTTCATCTGTACAAACAATAGTATGCAAGTATAAACACCATGGGACCACGCAGCCGTCATACCGCTCAGGAAGGAGATGTGTTCTGTCTCCTAGAGATGAACGTACTTTGGTGCGAAAAGTGGAAATCGATCCCAGAACAGCAAATGACCTTGTGAAGATGCTGGAAGAAACAGGTACAAAAGTATCTATAACCACAGGAAAACGAGTCCTATATCGACATAACTTGAAAGGCCGCTCAGCAAGGAAGAATCCACTGCTCCAAAACCATCATAAAAAAGCCAGACTATGGTTTGCAACTGCACATGGGGACAAAGATCGTACTTTTTGGAGAAATGTCCTCTGGTCTGATGAAACAAAAATAGAACTGTTTGGCCATAATGACCATCATTCTGTTTGGAGGAAAAAGGTGGGAGGCTTGCAAGCCGAAGAACACCATCCCAACCGTGAAGCATTGGGGTGGCAGCATCATGTTGTGGGGGTGCTTTGCTGCAGGAGGGACTGGTGCACTTCACAAAATAGATGGCATCGTGAGGAAGGGAAATGATGTGTATATATTGAAGCAACATCTCAAGACATCAGTCAGAAAGTTAATGCTTGGTCGCAAATGGGTCTTCCAAATGGACAATGACCCCAAGCATACTTCCAAAGTTGTGGCAAAATTGCTTAAGGACAACAAAGTCAAGGTATTGGAGTGGCCACCACAAAGCCCTGACCTCAATCCTATAGAACATTTGTGGGCTGAACTGAAAAAGCATGTGCGAGCAAGGAGGCCTACAAACCTGACTCAATTACAGGAGGAATGGTCCAAAATTCACCAAACTTATTGTGGGAAGCTTGTGGAAGGCTACCCAAAATGTTTGACCCCAGTTAAACAATTTAAAGGCAATGCTACCAAATAGTAATAAGTGTATGTAAACTTCTAACCCACTGGGAATGTGATGAAAGAAATAAAAGCTGAAATAAATCACTCTACTATTATTCTAACATTTCACATTCTTAAAATAAAGTGGTGATCCTAACTGACCTAAGACAGGGAATTTTTGCTAGGATTAAATGTCAGTTATTATGAAAACTTGAGTTTAAATGTATTTGGCTAAGGTGTATGCAAACTTCCGACAATTTGATTGGATCCCTTGGGGCAGGACGGGGTGACCCAGCTATATTGTGTGCAAGTAAAAAGAGCTCTACAGAACTATTAGGCCTATGATATGAATTATATGGAGGGTATACTGTTATGTGTAGGTGTACGTGTGTTTTCATTCAACTTTTGTTTTCCAAAGCTTTTCCTTGAGACAAAAAAAAAGGTGGGAAGGATGTTGTGTTGGGGAGAGTTGAGTTATTGAATAGACTGGTGGGGGTCGGGCATGTAGGCGGCTTGGGTCGGCTGGGTGGTCTGCCTGAAATTTGATATAGAGGATGTCTTAAAGAAAATCAAACGTTTTAAACGTTGTTTATTTGTTAGGCTATTAGTTAAAAGGTGCAACACAACATTGATTATTGAATTATCATGGATCTAGTTCAGTCTTATCAATCACTTAAACATATTTAATAATCTCTTATCTAGCTTGATGACTGTGGGCATTTTTGCTTACTTTTTGTTGTTCTAAAGAGAGATGGCTAGAAGTGCCATGGGTCATATTAGATTGTGTAGAAATGCAGGAAATGTGCTTTAGATGCCCCCCAAAATGGGAGAACCCCCAGACCCCCTGTCAAATTATGTCTCCCTCTGCAAATATCACTGCTGGGTGATTCAAAAAGTCATAGTCAATCGATCAATACTATAATAACTCTTAGACAAATGAGTATTTATTTATTTACAATATGTAGAATCTATGAGAATAGAAAGGTTCAGAAGTTTTGTGAAACATCACAGCACAGTTCAAAAATATGGCAAATGAAATGGTGTTCAATATATGGCAAAACTGGATGGTGTTCAGAGATCGATGAGAAGGGTTGAGTGGAGCTGAAGGATGGGACTAAAAACAAAAAGAGAACTATTGTAAAATATAATGTGTCCATAAAATGTATATAGCATGTATAAGCTGGAAGTAGAAGCCTAAGTGTTGTTGTCCAATAGTTTATGCCAATTAGGAGAGGGATGGTAGGGTTAGGGGAAAATAATCAAGGAAAATATATATATATTTTAATAGACATATTTACAAATAAAGATATCGGGGATTGGAAATGCAGACAATTACATTGAGGGAAGCCACAATCTGCTATATTAAAGCTGTTCTTTCATTTAGCAAATCAGCCCCATTATTATTTGTGTCCTAAGCTTCTTTTTGCGACAGTGGGCTGTAGTAACAATACATGATAGGAAACAAACGAGGTGTCTTAAAGCATCCCTTTGATTACATGAATCATTATTCTCAGTTTGATTTGTGCGAGGTGATCCTACTTGTGATACAGTATGTTATTTTTCTCAGACAGTTTGGTTAGGTTATCATCTCTGTCGTAGGCTCCTGTATCTAGGTCCGTTTATTAGCTGTCTGGGAGGAGGAAGCAGAATAACGGAATGTCAGCCAGACAGTCTGTATTGGTGACAGTGACCTGCATATCACTGAAGAGGGCTCTTCTATTATCTCCCATGTTCCCTGCGGTTCCCAGTTCCCTCTTCAGCTCAGTGAGACGCTGCAGGATCACCTGTCTCTCCCTGCCCCGCATCAAGCCCCTGAAGTACAGCACAGCCGACAGGTGCTTCTTACTGCAGACCGAGACAAAAAATTAAGTGAATCTTGATATATAGTTTACTAAAGTTCAAATCAACAAATGACATGTCAGAGAGGTTAACAAAAACCCAGACCAGGACAATGTTCTGGGATAGTACAGCACAACATACAAGGGGTCATGCCTCATCGGGGAACACCCCCCCCCACTGTCAACCCTGCTTTGTAGTCAATTCAATGGGCTTTTTTCACATGGGAAACATTGCCAAATCAAGTGAAATAGATAATAAACAAAAGTGAAATAAACAAAAAATGAACAGTAAACATTACACTCACAAATGTTTCAAAGCAATAAAGACTTTCCAAATGTCATTATGGACAGTGTTACAAATAGGGAAAATAAACATAAATATGGGTTGTATTTACAATGCTTAACTGGTTGCCCTTTTCTTGTTGCAACTTGTCACAAATCTTGCTGCTGTTATGGCACATTGTGGTATTTCACCCAATGGATATGGGAGTTGTTCAAAATTTGATTTGTTTTCGAAATCTTTGTGGGTCTGTGTAATCTGAGGGTAAGTATCACTCACCAGGCTCAGGCGGGTCTTGCCCCTATGTACATCATGCATTTACTGCTCTCAGGAATCAACAATGCTTTCTGCTCCCTCTCAATCTGCTACAGTCAACATGCTTCCCCTGTCTGATGAACACTGCTAACCACTGACCTACTTTATCTTCCACTGCTGTTCCCTCTTCACAGCAACAGGGCCATAACAGAGTCAGAGTAGAATTCATGATGTTTTTTTAAACTTGCTCTTTTTCTGTCATTTATACTGTGCATATTACACCGGTATACTCTGTTGATTACCAAAGTCAACAGATACAAGATGACCACAGGAAGATGCATGGTATTACCTGATGTCTGGGTAGTCAGCAACTAAAAGTTTCAGGTGGTTCTTTATGTTCCTCTTGTTTGTTTCCCCAATGATGTTACTCAGGTGGTCTCCTACTGGGTGGAGCCAGTCATGGGTTGTCTTATAGAAGAGGAAAGTATGTGTGTCTTGTAGTCTTGAATGGTTATAACAAGTAATTTGTTTATGACAGCCTTTCTGAATATACAAAGTAACATTCCTCAAAACACAAAAGACATAACGATGAAACAAATCGATGTACTGTAGTATTCTACATTTTAAACAATGTTGAATGAGTGTGAATGTAAATTGAAGAAGTGTTAGCTACCATTTCCTCAAAAAGATCCTTGAGTTTATCCCACTGCGCCCTCATCTTGGTGGCGGCTTTGTCATGCTTCCTGTTCTTACAGGAGTAGTTGTTTTTCATCAGCTGGGAGACATACTCTTTCACCACGTAGTAGTGCAAGCAGCTCAAAAAGGTCTGATGCAGAGGAACACAGGGGCAAGAGAAAATAATTAAAAAGAGAAATGAAAGTCTGCTGTTTTCACGGTTTACATTCTCTTTCACATGACTGACATCATCCTAATCAACTAAGTGACATCCATCCTCCTCTCCCTTTTACTGCTTTCACCGACAGTTGACCGACATTTCCACATCAACTCAAGAAGCTACTTTAATCCATTTTCCATTCTATGCATGGTCACCTTCCAGCAACAGACTCTTTAGGAAAGAGAATAGCAGGGTCTCTCCAGCCATACTTAAGCACTGCGCTGACCAGCTCTCCCGTTTTCACGGACATATTCAAACAGTCACTAGATCAATGCACTGTTCCTGTCTGAATGACTACAGACCTGTAGCACTCACCTTGGTCATCATGAAAACCAATGAGTGTCTGGTAGGTGAATGCACCAATTTGTAAGTCGCTCTGGATAAGAGCGTCTGCTAAATTACTTAAATGTAATGTAAATGATGGTACGGTTCCATCTCACAAACATCAATGATGCTTTCCTCGACGCACTGCAGTTTGCCTACAGAGCTAACTGGTCTGTGGATGATGCTGTCAACATGGGCCTACACTACATCCTCAAACATCTGGAGAACCCAAAGACATATGCAAGGATACTGTTTGTGGACATTAGTTCTGCATTCAATACCATCATCCCAGAACTGCTACAAGACAAACTCTCCCAGCTGAATGTGTCCAGCTCCATCTGTCATTGGATCACTGAATTCCTGAACTCCCGCAAGTGGAAGGACATCACAATGGTCACCAAGAAGGAACACCAGCGGATGTACTACTTGCGGCAGCTGAAAAAACTGCTAATTATTTTATAGCTCTATGCTCACTCTACCTAGTTGTATTATATAATGTATGTAAACTTTGTTTAAACTCCGGTGTCTGTATTCTGTCTCTAAATGTTGTCTATCACTAGCAGCACCATATCACCAAGTAAAATTCTGAGTATTTGCTTAATTGAGTGTTATATCCTTCATTTAAAACAATATGAACAGCACTTCCCGATTCCTTACCTGTACATATGGAGGTCTCATTTGTGAACAGCGATGGGTCAGCTTCTCTGTCCTGCTATACAGCTGTTGGAAGTCCTCATCTGTGGAGAGCCACTTCCTCGTCATCATTCTCCTGAGGTAGGGCTGGAAGAAACGCATATTAACCCACCCATTCCCTCACTCATTTTTTTGTTTGTTTGATCACCCATCTATAACATTGACAGCAGGAGCAATTGAGAGCTTAGTTTAAAAGCCTTTACAAAAACATGTGCAAGGAGGAAATCAGTAGGCTACCAAACTAAGTAACTTCCAGGTCACCCGAGACAAGTAGCAAAGACAGATCTCAATCACCTCAACACACTCTGATCAACTCAGGCTATCAGGGCATTTGTAGAATGAGGACAAGGTCAAAGGTCAATCAAAATTCCCTCCCTAACCTACCCTAACATCATTTTTAAACTGATCCTCCAGGCTCTGGACCAGTCTATGGACCAGGCCATCCACCTCTCTGCTGAGATGGTCCACCGGTGTTGGGCAGCTCTCCCTGTAGCCCTCCATATGCTCCCTAGGGGAAGAGAAAGAGGGAAATGAAAGAGGTCAGGTCGTCATTCATACACACCTATGTTCAATTCATCAGAACACTGTGAAGGGGGAATGGCGTGAGGGTTTCAACAGGGGTTGTCAGAATTATGTTTTGTTTGTGTAACTATGTGATGTTTCTTGTGAAACTGGGGGGTTTTCAGAGTCTGTTTGGAAACATTTGTGACAGATGGATTTGGTAATCTGGGGAAGAAGGGCTATGCTGTCTTGATAGAGCTGCGTGATGAGATTATCTAAAAAAACATTATGCCAATAGTAGAAAATATGGCTAAACAGTATAAAGTTATATCTGGTCATCTGAGTGTCCTGTCTCCTTGAACATGAATAACTAAATCTGCAGGAGAGAATTCTGACTTTTTCTGCCCATTTCTAATACTATGTTCCTCTTTTTTGACTGACATAGACATGCTGTGGATTAATTCAGTGGCATTACCAGCTCTTTGAGCATGGAGAGAGGTCTTTCTCTTTCTACAGCTTAAACCCCTAGGCAGTTACTTTGTGCAGCTTCGTTTCCCCGAAACCACGTGGTGTTTCTCTCTTTAGACTGGCAGTGATATACTTCAGAAATACCTGGAAACAGCTTTGCTCTTCAATACACTTTCACTTGTACAATAATATGATATAGTGTGCCACTGAGCCTGCATGTTAGTGTGTTTGAGTTGGTTTGTAAGATACTGTACATATTTATCCATAATTCAACATGACTTGTGTATTTTTTATGTTTATCTTGAACAGCATCTTGCAGGCAGGCTAAATTACCATATTTTGGTTCCACAGAAAATGCACATGAAATAACTGCTCTCTTATAGTTGTTCAAATCGTCCCAGTTTTCCATCACACTTCTGTTGCATAAGTGGCAACTTCAAATCAGACATAGTGAAGTTAAACTTGTACCTAAATGCATGACATTTATACCACTAAAAAATGGTTGCAAACAAAAAATGTGCATCAAATCACTGAGATAGTATTAAACTAATTGTTACGGACACTGTTCTTCTGATCCAAGAATTCTGTTCTTAGGTCAACCTTTTAGGCAGCAGTCAAATGTTTCGTTTATTCACACCTTCCTTTGGTGAATGTACCCCAAAGTGTCTGGCAAGCTGAACTGACTGCCTAGCAACTGTTGTCCAGGACATTCTAGTCTACATTGTGGGTGGCGGAAAGGGAAAGGGGGAAACGTAGTCATTTGTCCAACTGAATGTATTCAACTGAAATGTCTCTTCCGCATTCAGGGGTAGTGTTGTTTACCGGATGTAGTGAAGAGGAGTCAGACTTACATAAGAGCTGTAAAGCTGTTGATGTAGGTTATCTGATAGTCAGCCCAAAGCGAAGCGTTTTCCACACTGTTACAGCAGTACCTTAATTTAGTCTCAAATCTATGGAGATGGTGAGATAAAACATATATAAGGCATGGGGTTATTAACAAGCAAATGAGAAGGCCCGGTTTTGTTTTTCCAGTGAATAATGGTTAGGATAGAGATAGAAAAAGCAGACTCAAATCAAATCACATTTTATTGGTCACATACACATGATTAGCAGATGTTATTGCGAGTGTAGCGAAATGCTGTTGCAGGTCTGTTGCAGAGCATACCGTTTGGGAAACTGCTGTAACTCTTCTAGGCAGGAACAGACTACTCTCATCTCCAGGTTCACATCAATCTTCTTGGAGTTAACAGCATTGCTCTTAACTTTCTACAAAGAAAGCAACATCAGTTTCAACTCTTACAAAGTTGTAGCCTGTCACTACAATCAAAATGTAACTAAGTAGGCAATGTTGCCCTCTAATGGAGATATGACAGTATTGCAACATGTGAAATCATGACAAAACAATACCGTCCAAATATCCATGTGTATGTCAGAGTTCAAGAAGTGTTCATCATCGGTCTCTGGTGCCTGTTTCTTTATCCAAATGTCCTCATTTTCAAGCTCTAATATTTTATCCAGCGAAGCTCTCATGTCCTCCTGGAAAAGACATGGAAAGCAAAAGAATAATAAAAGGCTAAAGGACTGATGAGCAAAATATAACAAAAAGTTTTGTAAACTCTTCTAGTGTACCTGCTTTCAATCTGAATTCCTCCTAAACATCTTTCCATCTGTCTCTTAGGAGTGTTCGATCCCTTACCTTAGCCCGCATGCAGTACTTCCCCTTGAGCTGGTCCAGGAAGCCCTCCTCCAGTGAGAGGCCTGTTTTCTCAGCCTCCATCTCTGGTCTCAATGAAGGACTGCTCATTATCTTCTCACTGTTCAACAGGGATGGTGTCTCTCAGATACAATAATACTCACCATTTTGAGTCTTAGAAAACATTTTGTTTATATACACTGTAATTCTTAGTCAAGACAATGACTTTTAGTCTTCCTCACCTCTCATAGTGATTGATGATCCAGTCCAGCAGGGCGTAGTAGTCCTTCAGATCTGTCACCTGCTGCTGAAGCGTGTTCAGGTGCTGGCTGACAGCACCATGGTAACAGCTCATGTAGGTGCTGAACACGTTGAAGCTGGGTGGGTAAGAGCCCTGCAGCTCTCTCTTCACCTTCTCCAAGTCTTCTACGATGGCCTTGCCCAGCAGACCCAGGTGGATAGCCAGCCAGGAGGCATTCTGCTCAGGCCTGTCCAGAGGAACTCTCTTCAACGTTGCCTCGACCCCCTCGCTCACAGCCTCCCTCCAGGCACCCCGCCAGTCCCCTAGCCCAACCACGCCCCCAGGCTCTGCCTCCCTCTTCTCCTCCTCCTGGATGACGCGGGCCACATGCATCAGGAGCTCCTTGTTGAGGGAGGGAAGGCTGTTGGAGTTGCGCACTATCTCCTTCACCTTTTCCTGCATGGCTCTGTAAAGGATGCTCAGGTCCTTCTCCTTCTTTGCCAGCTCCATGGGGGAGGCCTCCTCCGTGCACTCATCCCTCTCCCGCTGGAACTCCTGGCGTAGGGAGAGGAGGTTCAGGTGGGCCTCCTCCAGCACCTCAGTCTTAATCAGCTCGTTGATCTGCATCACTGGAAATCAAGAGCAGACAGAGTGAAGGCCTTAGTGCATAGAGAGACGACTTTGTTATCCGTCTGTGGAAGTTCAGGCTGTTTTACCTAATACACACATACTGCACACACAAGCGTAGTGATTTACATCACAGATAAGATCTCTTGTGATCTCTGTTGCTAAAACAAAGAAAGATGGACGAGACAAATCAAACTGAGAGAGAAAGAGAGTGTGAGTGAGAAAGAGGGGGAGCGAGGGGGGGGGGGGGTGAGCCTCACCTGAGAGGGGTGTGAGGGGTATCTCTGGGAGTATGTATGACTCTTTGATCTCTACGCTCTCCTCCCCCCGCTCTCTTCTCCTCCACTGTGATCTCAGTGACAGACTGGAGCTGCTCCTGTTTGAGGGTCTTGTCCTTCTTATTCCCCGCAAGTCGAAAACTCCGTCGAATGGAAGCCCCCTTCTTCAGAAGAGAGTCCCCAATGGTTGATGGGTCTATAGATGGCCAATACAGAGATCAGATTATGAAGACCTTAAAAAGACTCAGGATATCGCAACGGAGCTCTATAGAATTCTGTCAGTCAAAAATATATATTTGTGCTCATCTTTGAACAGCATTTATGCCTACTGCAAACAGCCTCTAAAAACATCCATTGACAAAAACAAGTTATGGTTGGTTGGGTAAACAGTGGTGTACCTAAGTGTGTTCTGGAGTGTTTTTTCTGGGATGATGGTGAATCTTCTGCAATCTCTCCTCCCTCCTTTATTTGGAAGAACCCAACCGGACTCTTCAGGGGAGAGCCCACAGGAGACCCAGCACTCATACCTGAGTGAGAGAGAGAGAGTTGCTGCCCAACTAGCATCTAATGCCATGAGAATCATTTGTTTCTTAGAGCTTGGTGAGAGCATGGTTGTCCTATGGTTATTTTACATACAACCTACCCACAATGATCTGGGAAGGGTGCAGGACAGCCAGGTAGCACATAACATTCTGAAAACCATATGTTTCTTAGGTGGAAATTTCAGCATAACGTTTCCTACAGGTTCCTACATGGTTCTACTTAAAATCATGTTCTCAGAACATTAACAAAACTTTCCATAAAACCACAAGAAAACACTAGTAACGTTCAAAGAATGCTACTTAAAAACATATACATTCCACTCTCAGCTTCAACAAAACTCTCTCTATCCTCTATCTTGTTAAGTGTGTTTAAGTGTTCCACTAATTGGCCACACCTGATCTTAATGAGTGCTTGTTTCCTTTGAAATGGGGTCTGTTTGAATAGAGTAAAATGAACAGTTTTACATGAGTTAAAAAAATGACACGCTAGCTCCATCCTGGTGGAGCAGATGACTAATTCCTTGGATAGAAGACAGAAGATCAGAGGTTAGAATCTCACTGACGCCATGCCACAATAAATAAGAAATGTTTTTGCATGATTAATGCCGAAGCAAATTAATTTCTGTGTGTCCCATCTGTGCTTGGAGTTCAAAACAGTTAACCCAAATTAATCTAGCAGTACTATTAACAGTATTACTGAAACATGTTCTCAGAACAATTTTTAAAGGTGCACTATGCAGATTTCACTGCCATTTTCTGGCAAAAATTAGTGGGGCAAAAAAGTATTTAGTCAGCCACCAATTGTGCAAGTTCTCCCACTTAAAAAGATGAGAGAGGCCTGTAATTTTCATCATAGGTACACTTCAACTATGACAGACAAAATGAGAAGAAAAAAAATCCAGAAAATCACATTGTAGGATTTTTAATGAATTTATTTGCGAATTATGGTGGAAAATAAGTATTTGGTCACCTACAAACAAGCAGGATTTCTGGCTCTCACAGACCTGTAACTTCTTCTTTAAGAGGCTCCTCTGTCCTCCACTCGTTACCTGTATTAATGGCACCTGTTTGAACTTGTTATCAGTATAAAAGACACCTGTCCACAACCTCAAACAGTCACACTCCAAACTCCACTATGGCCAAGACCAAAGAGCCACCAGAGAAAATTGTAGACCTACACCAGGCTGGGAAGACTGAATCTGCAATAGGTAAGCAGCTTGGTTTGAAGAAGTCAACTGTGGGAGCAATTATTAGGAAATGGAAGACATACAAGACCACTGATAATCTCCCTCGATCTGGGGCTAGATTTCACCCCGTGGGGTCAAAATGATCACAAGAACGGTGAGCAAAAATCTCAGAACCACACGGGGGGACCTAGTCAATGACCTGCAGAGAGCTGGGACCAAAGTAACAAAGCCTACCATCAGTAACACACTATGCCGCCAGGGACTCAAATCCTGCAGTGCCAGACGTGTCCCCCTGCTTAAGCCAGTACATGTCCAGGCCCATCTGAAGTTTGCTAGAGAGAATTTGGATGATCCAGAAGAAGATTGGGAGAATGTCATATGGTCAGATGAAACCAAAATATAACTTTTTGGTAAAAACTCTACTCGTCGTGTTTGGAGGACAAAGAATGCTGAGTTGCATCCAAAGAACACCATACCTACTGTGAAGCATGGGGGTGGAAACATCATGCTTTGGGGCTGTTTTTCTGCAAAGGGACCAGGACGACTGATCCGTGTAAAGGAAAGAATGAATGGGGCCATGTATCATGAGATTTCGAGTGAAAACCTCCTTCCATCAGCAAGGGCATTGAAGATGAAACGTGGCTGGGTCTTTCAGCATGACAATGATCCCAAACACACCGCCCGGGCAACGAAGGAGTGGCTTCCTAAGAAGCATTTCAAGGTCCTGGAGTGGCCTAGCCAGTCTCCAGATCTCAACCCCCATAGAAAATCTTTGGAGGGAGTTGAAAGTACGTGTTGCCCAGCAACAGCCCCAAAACATCACTGCTCTAGAGGAGATCTGCATGGACGAATGGGCCAAAATACCAGCAACAGTGTGTGAAAACCTTGTGAAGACTTACAGAAAACGTTTGACCTCTGTCATTGCCAACAAAGGGTATATAACAAAGTATTGAGATAAGTATTTGGTCAATAACAAAAGTTTATTTTCCACCATAATTTGCAAATAAATTCATTAAAATCCTACAATGTGATTTTCTGGATTTTTTTTCTCATTTTGTCTGTCATAGTTGAAGTGTACCTATGATGAAAATTACAGGCCTCTCTCATATTTTTAAGTGGGAGAAATGGCACAATTGGGGGCTGACTAAATACTTTTTTTGCCCCACTGTATAATAGTTTGCCTACTTTCAGTTAATGTGACAAAACAAGCAAGTATAGTGTAGAGAATCATTATACCATCTAAATCCCTAGAAAATCTTGCATTTAAATATTCCGCTGGTGTACAAAACCAAAACGAAAAGACAAAAATGAAATTTAAGAAAGGGAAGCATAGAAATAGTGCACATAGACCAGATCTACCGCTTCTTAGACTTGCTTTCAATGAGAATGCCAGATCTATAACGCACGTTTCTATGTGAATTTGGTTGGGTCGCCCAAAAAGTTACATATTGTCGTTTTAATTCCCTTCAAATAACCTATAATTTATGTTCTCGGAACGTTAATAAAAACCTCCCAGGAAAACTTTCAGGGAACCATTGTAAAATGTTCTAATAACCTTCCTGCACCCTAAAAATGTACATTCCAAGAACAGTCGAAATTATCACTTCCGTTCTCAGAACATAAAAAAAAAAGTTTTACCGGTTAGGAAACGTATCGCTTTTTTTGAAGAATCAATGGAAAAATCATACATTCCCACAACTTCCAAGTAACCAAATGTTCTAGCTGGGTGATCTCTGACTTTGATATTGAAAGAGAGAGACAGACAGAGCCTTACCTGAGGGTGGTATGAGGGGTATCTCTGGGAGTATGTATGACTCATTGATCTCTTCTTTCTTCTTCTCCCTCTTCTCCTCCACTGTGATCTCAGTGACAGACTGGAGCGGCTCCTGTTTGAGGGTCTTGTCCTTCTTATTCCCCACAAGTCGCAAACTCCGTCGAATGGAAGCCCCCTTCTTCAGAAGAGAGTCCCCAATGGTTGATGGGTCTATAGATGGCCAATATAGAAGACAGATTGACAGTGGTTCCCAAACTTAATCTTATCAAACAAAATAATAACATTTATCTTCAAATAGATATACGAATACAACCTTTTAGTGTCAACTAAGGACCTCTTACACTATTGGAACGTACTTTCATGTCATTATTATGTGTTGGAACAGCCTGCGGGACCTAACATGTTGTAAATATGAACATACATCGTTAACTAGGGGAATATAATTTTCCCAAATGGGGTCCTCTGTATTTTCTGGTGTCAATTTGGGGTCATGTGCAGTAAAGGTTTAGGAACGCCTGTATTACAGAAGGGTATCCCAACAAAGCTCTCTAGAATTCTCTCAGTGAAAGATATGAATTTGTGCTTGTCTTTGAACAGCATCTATGCCTAGTGCAAACAGCCTTTAAAAACAACCATTGACAAGAACAAGTTCTGGTCGGTTGGGTTAACAGCAGTGTACCTGAGTGTGTTCTGGAGTGTTTTTTCTGGGATGGTGGTGAATCTTCTGCACCCTCTTCTCCCTCCTTCCTTTGAAAAAACTCACCTGGACTCCTCAGGGGAGAGGCCACAGGAGACCCAGCACTCAAACCTGAGAGAGAGAGAGTTGCTGATCTCTTTGACAATGAATACCGGTAGAAATGTAACTACTTTTTCAGTGTAATAGTGGAAAGTCGTACAGTCACACACACGCACAAACAGAAAAATATACTACGTTGGCAACTGGTTAAGCAGCTTCTGTCAGATTTGTTATTGTACGAAGGTTAGATATGTTAGTGTATATCCTGCTTGGTTGGGAGCTGTTTTCTGAGTAAGATAGGAATGTAAGTTATTGAGTAATGAGGAAAACCCCCTGCTCAGTCTGGCCTATGTCAGGCTGAAAATAAATAAATACAAGTTCCCAATACAGTGCATAGGAGAGTCCTTCCTGTAATTTATACTGTCATCCTATGTCTCCTGAGACTTCCTCTTCCCATGACCTTGGGAAGCCATTTCTTGACTAAAGAGGATATTTCATAACTCACTTAATTTGACAGAGGGATAAACCCGAGTAAAACTTACTTGGTGAGTGAGTGGGCGGCAGCTGATGGGTCAGAGATGTCACTTCAGGGTCAATACTGTCCCCCCCCTGGTCTGAATAGGGTCTGTCCTTTGACCCTTTGCTGTTTGAGGCCAGAGGACTCCTCTCTCCAACCCGCTTCATGCTCTCCCTGAATTGCTTCATCATCCCCAGTTTCTTCTCCTTCACCGGGCCATCGGGTTGGATCTTCCCATTCCTCTCCATGGTGGATTTGAGGGAGGATCCGTCCTCTAGACCCTGAGCTTCTTTGACCTCCTCCATGTCCCCAGGTTCCCCAATCTCTGCCATCTGATCACCGCTTGCCATTGAATGTCCCTGGTTACTAAAATAAAAATGTAGGGGAAAGATAAATGTCTCTAAAAAATTAATCTCTTGAGTCAGGTAAGGCCGTGTCTGTGGAATGTGTTGTTAAAAGTGCCTGTAGCTTTTGGTGACTGTCTCAGCAGTCAGCAGGAACAGCTTCTGTTTACAGACAACATGCTATTTTCTCTTGAAGGTAAGAGGGACAGGGACAGTATAACGTGTACACTGGGAGTCGGGAAGCAGTGACAGGGAGTGAATAATTTAATTAATAAATGAACATGGAACAAAACAAGAAACCTGAGCAGTGTACAGACATGGGCCACAAACAGAGGAACAGGAACAGAAACAATAACGCCTCGGGAAAGAACCAAAGGGAGTGACATATATAGGGAAGGTCATCAGGCATGTGAGTGAGTCCAGGTGAGTCTGATGAGGCGCTGATGCTCGTAATGCAGGTGACAGGTGTGCGTAATAATGAGCAGCCTGACTACCTCGAATGCCGGAGAGGGAGTGTATGTGACAGTACCCCCTCCCCGATGTGCGGCTCTAGCCGCAGGACGCTGACCAGAAGGACGGCCCCGAGGACAAGGAGCGGGCCGGTTGCTTCTTCTGAGGCACGGGAGCCTGCCGACCTGGCTGAGGAGTTGGAGACTGCCGAGCCAACCGCATCTTGTAAACCTGATGAAACGGCTGAGGCATGGAAACCGGTCGAGCCAGCTGAGGCATCCCCGGTTGCGGCACCCGGACCCGACGTCACCCACACTCACACAAAAAAAAATGTAAATCCCTGATGCTCCACTTTGGTGAGGTGTTACTCTCTAACGTGTACGATGGGAGGAGTCGGGAAGCAAATACAGAGAGTGAATAATTTAATAAATAAATGAACATGGAACAAAACAAGAAACACAAGCAGTGTACAGACATGGAACACAAACAGAGTCACAGGAACAGGAACAGAAACAATAATGCCTAGGGAAAGAACCAAAGGGAGTGACATACACTATTTTTCAAAAGTTTGGGGTTCTTGTCTTTGAAAGAAAAGCACCTTTTTTTTGTCCATTAAAATAACATCAAATTGATCAGAAATACAGTGTAGACATTGTTAATGTTGTAAAAGACTACTGTAGCTGGAAATGGCTGATTTTATATGGAATATCTACATAGGCGTACCGAGGCCCATTATCAGCAACCATCACTCCCGTGTTCCAATGGCACGTTGTGTTAGCTAATCCAAGTTTATCATTTAAAAAAGATAATTGATCATTAGAAACCATTTTGAAATTATGTTAGCACAGCTGAAAACTGTTGTTCTGATTAAAGAAGCAATAAAACTGGCCTTCTTTAGACTAGTTGAGTATCTGGAGCATCAGCATTTGTGGGTTCGATTACAGGCTCAAAATGGTCAGAAACAAGGAACTTTCTTCTGAAACTCGTCAGTCTATTCTTGTTCTGAGAAATGAAGGCTATTCCATGTGAGAACTTGCTAAGAAACTGAAGATCTCGTACAACAATGTGTACTACTCCCTTCACAGAACAGCGCAAACTGGCTCTAGCCAGAATAGAAAGAGGAGTAGGAGGCCCCGGTGCACAACTGAGTAAGAGGACAAGTACAAGTACAAGTAGAGGTACAGGTACAGCCTCACACTCCTCTTTCTATTCTGGTTAGAGGCAATTTGCGCTGTTCTGTGAAGGGAGTAGTACACAGCGTTGCCAAGAAACTGAATATCTCGTATAATTTCTCGTATTGAATAGCCTTAATTTTTCCGAAAGAGAATGGACTGACGAGTTTGTATTTCTATTTATTATGGATCCCCATTAGCTGCTGCCAAAGCAGCAGACTCTTCCTGGGGTCCAGCAAAATTAAGGCAGTTTATACAATTTAAAAACATTACAATACATTCACAGATTTCACAACACACTGTGTGCCCTCAGGCCCCTACTTCACCACTACCACATATCTACACTACTAAATCCATGTGTATGTATAGTGCATATGTCAACGTGTGTGTGTGTGTGTGTATGCATGTGTCTGTGCCAATGTTTGTGTTGCTTCACAGTCCCCGCTGTTCCATGTTGTTTTTTAATATGTTTTTTAAAACTAAGTAGGGTGTATTATATTCGAATATGTCGCTAGGGCCAGGGACAAACAATTCACAAGTCACTGCTAAGAATGTATTTTTTATAAAAGAATGTCTTCAGTAGGGATTTAAAAAGGGGCACTGAATCTGCAAACCTGATCTCTTCTAACAGACCATTCCAAAGTCTAGGCACTCTAACGGCAATTTTAGACTTTGGAATGGTCAACAGTTATTTGCTAGAGGATCTCAGGCTGCGTCCCCACTCGTAAGAAGATAAAATATCTGAGATATAGGATAGGGCTAAACTGTGCCTTAAACATGATTAATACAAGTGAAAAATCTATTCTAAAAGTGATTGGTAGCCAGTGTCACGCCCTGACCTTAGTTATCGCTGTTTTCTTTATTATTTTGGTTAGGTCAGGGTGTGACAAGGGTGGTATGTGGGTTTTTGTATTGTCTAGGGTTTTTTGTATGTCTAGGAGTTTTTCTAGTCTAGGTGTTTATATATCTATGGTTGCCTGGATTGGTTCTCAATCAGAGGCAGCTGTTTATCGTTGTCTCTGATTGGGAACCATATTTAGGTAGCCATATTCCTTGGTTTATCTGTGGGTTATCGTCTATGTGTAGTTGCATGTCAGCACTCGTGTTAGCGTCACGGTTGTTTTGATGTTTTGTATAGTTTGTTAAGTGTTCTTCGTTTATTAAAAGAAGATGTATTCATATCACGCTGTGCCTTGATCTCCTCTATATGACGAACGTGACAGAATAACCCACCAAAAAAGGACCAAGCAGCGTGCCAAAGAGGAGTGGACATCGTGGACACGGGAGAAAGAAGAGTGGAGGACATCCTGCACCCTGGGAGGAGGTAATGGCAGGGGACAAGACCCTGCCATGGAAGCAGGTGGAGAAAGCACAGGAGGAACGGTGACGATATGAGGGTACACGACTAGCACGGACGCCCGAGAGGCAGCCACAATAAAAAAATGGGAGGAGGCACACGAGGAGATTGGCTGACTCAGGTAGGAGACCTGAGCCAACTCCTCGTGCTTACCGTGGGGAGCGTGTAACTGGTCAGACACTGTGTTATGCAGAAATGCACACGGTGTCTCCAGTGCGCTATTCTAACCCGGTGCATTCTATTCCAGCTCCTCGCATTGGTCGGGCTAGAATGGGCATCCAGCCAGGAAGGAGAGTGCCGGCTCAGCGCTCCTGGTCTCCAGTATACCTCCTTGGACCAGGATATCCTGCGCTGTCTCTGCGTACTGTGTCTCCGGTGAGTCTGCACAGCCCAGTGCGTCCTGTGCCAGTGCCCTGCATTTGCAGGGCGAAAATAAACATCCAGCCAGAACGGGTTGTGTCAGCTCTACACTCCAGACCTCCAGTACACCTCCACAGTCCAGTACGTCCTGTGCCTGCTCCCCGCACTCGCCCTGAGGTGTGTGTCCCCAGCCCGGTACCACCAGTTCCAGCACCACGCACCAGGCCTCCAGTGCGCTTCCAGGGTCCAGTACTCCCTGTTCCTGCTCCTCGCACTGAGGTGCGTGTCCCCAGCGCCGGCACCACACACCAGGCCTACAGTGAACCTCGCCAGTCCAGAGCGTCCGGCGACAGTACCCAGTCCAGAGCGTCAGGTGACAGTACCCAGTCCAGAGCGTCCGGCGACGGGCCACAGAACAGAAACCTCCAGCGACGGGCCACAGTCCGGAACCTCCCGCGACGGGCCACATTCCGGAACCTCCCGCGACGGGCCACAGACCGGAACCTCCCGCGACGGGTCACAGACCGGAACCTCCCGCGACGGGCCACAGACCGGAACCTCCCGCGACGGGCCACAGACCGGAACCTCCCGCGACGGGCCACAGACCGGAACCTCCCGCGACGGGCCACAGACCGGGGTCTCCCGCGACGGGCCACAGACCGGGGTCTCCCGCGACGGGCCACAGCCCTCAGTGTAAAGAAGGGGGGCGGCGTCCAGAACCTAAGCCGCCACCAAGGTTAGATGCCCACCCAGACCCTCCCATATAGGTTTAGGTTTGCGGCCCGGGAGTCCGCACCTTTGGGGGGGGTATTGTAATGACCTGACCTTAGTTATCGTTGTTTTCTTTATTATTTTGGTTAGGTCAGGGTGTGACGAGGGTGGTATGTGGGTTTTTGTGTTGTCTAGGGTTTTTTGTATGTCTAGGGGTTTTCCCTAGTCTAGGCGTTTATGTCTATGGTTGCCTGGATTGGTTCTCAATCAGAGGCAGCTGTTTATGTGCGATTGGGAACCATATTTACGTCGCCATATTCCTTGGTTTATCTGTGTGTTATTGTCTATGTGTAGTTGCATGTCAGCACTCGTTGTATTAGCTTCACATTAGTTTTGTTGTTTTGTATAGTTTGTTAAGTGTTCTTCGTTTATTAAAAGATTTATTCATGTCACGCTGCGCCTTGGTCTCCTTTATACGATGAACGTGACAGCCAGTGTAGAGAAGCTAAAATAGGTGTGACATGGTACATTTTCTGGTGCCTGTTAAAAGCCAAGCTGCAGCATTTTGAAATATATGTGTACGGAGTTATTTCTGACTAATAAATGTATATAAAGAGTTAACGTAAGCTAGGAGTGAGGAAATAAAATCATGATTAACTTTGTCCTGATCAGTGACTGAAATAAAATACTTTGTCTATATTTCTAAGATGATAAATGCAGGACTGGACAATCTTCTTTACATGCAACTCGAGATTTAGATTAGGGTCAAAGAAGACAAAGGTTTCTGGCCCTAGGCTTTACATTGGTGGACAAAGGACCAAGGTTATTCTCAGTCTGGGTTCTAGCAAGGTGAGGGACAAATAAAACAACCTGATTTCTTGTCATTGAGCTGGAAGAAGTTGTCAGACATCCAACATATGATATCAACAAGACACTTGTGAAGAGTAGCTACGCTAGCTTGATCACTGGATCTGATTGGTATATAAAGCTGTGTGTCATCCACATAGCAGTGAAACTGAATTTTGTGATCGCGAATGATGTCGTCAAGGGGACACATGTACAGGGAAAAAAGGATGGGGCTTAGAATTGACCCCTGAGGGACACCATAGTGAATAGTTGCTGGGGACGATACTCAACCACCCATGCTCACTGAGAAATGTAAGTTACATAAATATGACTGAACCAATCGAGGGCAATACCGTAGATTCCCACCCACCTCTCCAGCCGGTAGACAAGAATGTTATGATTGATAGTATCAAAGGCGGCACTGAGATCCAAAAGAACTAGGATAGAGCATTCACCGGCATCGGCAGCCAACAGAAGGTTATTACTGATGGATTCTGGGTTCTAACTCCTAAACTTGGGATAGGGTTAATTATCAGGTACCCTATTGAAATATTGAGCGCTTAGGTTTAGAGGGTCTACACCAGACGTGAATGGTTATCTGTAGGGGGAAAGTCTACGGTGGGTGCAATTAAGCTTGGAATGTACTGAGTGTAGGGGAAACGATCATATGTGGCAGGCATTGATAAGGGGAGAGAGTCATGAATTAGTGACGATGGGGGTCGAGGTCAGGTCAGGTCACGTTAAGGGAGAAGGAAAAGTTTATTACCCGTATCACTTAGTTTCCTGCCTAGCAATAAAGATGCAATGTTTAGCGAGAAGGAGGAGACTCCACCCAAAGTGGGGTACATATATCACCACTATTGTAAACATGTTTTGTCGATTCAGCTGTTCAATCCTTTGGGAAGAAAAAAACTTGGTTTAAGCTTTCAGTGTCCGTCTTGTTCTTACTCTAATAATTAGAACCTAACATTACTGACTTTCAATAAAGCAGTTTCCGTATTGTGAAGTGAGCGGAAACCTGACTGAAATTGTTCATACTCAAATAAGCCACCAATTGCTCGAAAACAACTTTCGCTCTTGCATCTTTAACCGCAACATTGTCATTTCTCATCAGATCCTTCATTATCTCATAGAATACTTGAAGTTCGCAGGCCTTCCATTTATGTTCAGCTTTTCTAAGTTCACTTTTTAAGGTACGAGTGTGGTCATTTAACCAAGGTCCCCCTAATTAATTTGCAGTGTTGGGGAAGCTACTCTGAAAATATAGTTTACCAAGCTACCAATTACTTCACACTGGAAGAAGTTAAGCTACACTAAAGCTTTCTTATTTTATTTAACCTTTATTTAACTAGGAAAGTCAGTTATGAACAAATTCTTCCCAGCTAGCAATGACGAACTGGCCCAGAAGCGGCCCTCTTCCGGGGGCCCAGAACTGATTGAATCAGCCCGGAATCGGGTGTCAGAATTGGCCCGGAATCAAAATGAATGACTGTACATCGGGCCGTTTCCGTCTACTCTACCGGAATTCAGTTGATTTTGCCGGCATCTTACCAGAATCCCCCCAGGAGCGGCCCAATGCAAATTTAAATAAATGTATACAAAATGACCCAATTTAGTAATTTTACCCCTTTTCGTCATATCCAATTGGTAGTTATAGTCTTGTCCTATCGCTGAAAATCCCGTACGGCCTCAGGAGAGGCGAAGGTCGAGAGCCGTGCGTCCTCCAAAACACAACCCCGCCAAGCAGCACTGCTTCTTGACACAATGCAAGCTTAACCCGGAAGCCAGCCGCACCAATGTGTCGAAGGAAACACAGTAAACCTGGCGACATGTCAGCGTGCATGTGCTTGGCCCACCACAGGAGTCGCAATAGCGCAAAAGGACAAGGACATCCGGGCCAGCCAAACCCCCCCTAAACCGGACGACTCTGGGCCAATTGTGTGACGCCTCATTGGTTTCCCGGTCGTGGCCAGCTGCGACACAGACGGGTATCGAACCAGCATCTGCAGCAACGCAGCTTGCACTGCGATACAGTGTCTTAGACCGCTGCGCCACTCGGGAGGACCCATCCACAAGTTGTTTTTTTTGATCACAGAAACAATGAGAAAATATGGAAAAATAAATAATAATGAAATGTTAATTATATAAAGCAGCCCTAGTAATAATCTGCCATGAAAACATAGCATGGTAGCAACACAACATGACACCAACATGGTAGCAACACAACATGACAGCAGCGCAAAACATGGTACAAACATTATTGGGCACAGACAAGAGCACAAAGGGCAAGAGGGTAGAAACAACAATACATCAAGGGAAACAGCCACAACTGTCAGTAAGAGTGTCAGTAAGAGTGTCCAAAGCTACAATTAAGAAAAATACAGCTTACTTAAATTAAGATACTTAGAAAAAGTAGTTAATTACATCCAAACTACTTCGTGAAAACTGACCAATTTAGTACAACTACCGCCAAGCTACTGCAAAATGTAATTACATTACTAGTTGAAATGTACAGTAGTTCACTACTCCCCAACACTGTTGATGAATAAACATCCTCCCCACTTAAGTTTCCATGAGAGAGACAGCTTATTTGTTGATAGCTGCAGTGACATGTTAAAACGTGCCTGTAAAAATGGAAAGAGACGCTTGGTATCTATTGAAGTATGTCTCTGCATAGCCTTATAGTACATTCGTCACCATTTTGAAGCATGCAGAGGCTAAAGAGTTGAATTGTATGACAAATGCCCCAATTTGCATGAAACCTAGTCTGTAAAAACAATCTGCCTCAGCAGAAACCTCTGCTCTTATTTTCTATAGGGGTAAGCATTACAGACATACAGATACATTTTTCTCATAATCATAAACCCTTTCAAATGTCAAAAGAATATAGCCTCACTCACCTGAGCAACACCTTTTACCGTCTGGAGCGGTGACTAGGCCTAACAATCTGGGGATTTCACTGCTTTCACTTTCATGTTCAACTCGACCAGTAGTGACAGGTAGCTACAGAGGTCTTGTGTAACCAACAATATCGCAGCAAAAATGCGGGCTCGAGACAACCTGCGCATGACAGAAGCAAAGATTAAACATTGTTAGAAAGTTAATCATTACATTACCATTAATATTTGTTGAAGCTAGGCCTAAATCCGTGGCAAAACAATTACACACGATATCGAACGACGATGCTTTTAAACCAGACTGAACTTTCATACAGGCTTAGTTTTGAGATATCACAAAGTGGAGTTCTACAGTAGACTAGATACGCTACAGGTCTATCTGTAAATAGCAAACAACTGCTCAGAAAAACAACTTTTGGATTATTTTTGAATGGTTGGTTATTGTGTGCTTGTTTGGCATTTACTGCATTGATTGCACCTGCCATAACACCTGCTAACATATTTTGATGGTGAAGTCATACTGAGACTATGGTCTCTTTTACAGATGAGCCCTGCATAAACACATCAAGCACTTAAAATATACAATACACAAAATTACAAAATGCATGATGATTTGGCTATACTTGCTGTGTCATGCCAATGCAGCTTTGATGGCTGATGCAGAGCTCTGACAACACTTCCTCTGACATCTTATCTTCCACGTACTACTCCATCTCCTCTACCAGAGGAGTGCCTCTGGGTACCACAGCAGTTATTCAAAAGCCTGGTGGGAGATTTTCATGAGGAGGCAGGGAGAGAGGATGAGAGAAGATGACTTCCTGCAGACAGTGGTAGAATAGAGGTTTGGAGGTCACAGGAGGTTGGTGAAACCTTAGTTGGAGAGGATGGGTGTCACACCAGCCTTCGCTTTGGCTCCCCCTCCTGTCCAGCTCAGGCTTTCAGCGTCGAACCTACTGCTGGAAAACGCCCTTTACTCTTCAGTCTCGCCGAAGAACGCATTTCCATTCCTACGGAGTCCAATGGCGGCGAGCTTTACACCACTCCAGCCGATGCTTGGCATTGCACATGGTTTTCTTAGGCTTGTATGCAGCTGCTCGGCCATGGAAACCTATTTCACGAATCTCCCGAAGGAACAGTTCTTGTGCTGACGTTGCTTTCAGAGGCAGTTTGGAACTCAGTAGTAAGTGTTGCTACCGAGGACAGACGATTACTATGCGCTACATGCTTCAGCACTTGGTGGTCCCATTCTGTGAGCTTGTGTGGCCTACCACTTTGCAGCTGAGCCGTTGTGGCTCCTAGACATTTCAACTCCACAATAACAGCATTTACAGTTTTTATACATGTCAGCAACGTGTGTGGCTGAAATAGCCGAATCCAGCAATTTGAAGGGTTGTCCACATACTTTTGTATACATAGTGTAAGAGCTTTAAATAGTTTAGTCAGTGCTCTCTGTCAGAGGAGGTCTTTACAGTGTTGTATGACATTAATGCTTTCATCTGTTGACACTGTGAAACCTGAATCGCCTGTTACAATTTTAGGTTCCCTGAGTTAAAGTTCTACACTTCATTTTGATCACCACTTGGTGAAGTAATTTATTGTAAAAGAAAAATGTGTGATTCACCTGTCAGGATAAGTAAAACGCTTTTCAATCTGTCATTCTGTCTACATTGCCAAAGAAGCCATGGAGAAGGACAAATGAGGAAGCGATGAAGAAGGCAGGAACCTGGAATGAGGTCAAGAAAAGTGCTAAATAACAGGGTAAAAACTGATGGACAACTATAAAAGCTCAAACCAAGTTTATTCACGTAAAGGCTCAGGCAGCTGAACAGACAAGGAACATATTCACACAAATACTGGTATTTAACCCTTTCTCTTATGCTGCGCATCCTCCTTGCATCTTTGAACAGCCAATACATCTCTGTTGCTAGACAGAACTCTAGTGATATCTGTTCTTCCTCACTTCATCTGACCTGACCTCGGCCCCAAATTCCTCACTCCTCCCCATAGGATCCCCGATGTCTAACAATTGTCACACCCTGATCTGTTTCACCTGTCTTTGTGCTTGTCTTATCAGGTCTTACCAGCGTGTTTTCCCATCTCACTGCTTTCTCAAGTTCTGTTTCCTAGTTTCCCCCGGTTCTGACCATTCTGTCTGCCCTGACCCCGAGCCTGCCTGCCATTCTGTACCTGCTTGACTCTGACGCGGTTACAAACCTCTGCCTGTCCTGACCCCAAGCCTGCTTGCTGTTCTGTACCTTACTGACTCTGCCCTGGATTACGGACCTCTGCCTGCCTTTGACCGGTCTTTTGCCTGCCCCCTGTTTGGGTCAACAAACATCTGTGATTCTAGCTGTCTGCATCTGAGTCTTATCCTGAGTTCTGATAGTACAAAATGGACATGACTGACCCAGCAGACTCAGACCAGCTCCACAATTCTGTCTTTCTGCAGGGAGCTACCATTGGAAAACACAAGGAGTTACTGCAATGTCTTATGGAGGGACTCCATGCCCTGGCAGAAAGCCATGACCAGGTGTTCGATACATTGCTGGAGCAATTCCACGGATTCCCCACTGGGCAGCAGGTCACACCCGTAATCTCCCAGCCCACCCCAGTATCCCAAGAACCCAGCTTATCTCCTCCGGACCGCTACGCTGGAGATTCACGATTTCGGAACCTGCCGGGGACCTTCTCTCCAGTGCTCCCTCATTTTCAAGCTGCAGCCTTCTTCGTTCCCCTCGAACCGCTCAAGTATAGCATACATCATAACGCTGATGTCCGGGAGGGCACTCGCCTGGGCTACGGCGGTGTGGGAGCAACAGTCTGCCGTCTGCCTCAGTCTGGAGGAGTTTGTGGAAGAAGTCCAGAAGGTGTTTGATTATCTGTTGTCTAGGAGAGAGGCTGCTCGTAACCTGCTCCAGCTACGTCAAGACTCCCGAAATGTGGCAGACTACGCTGTGGATTTTTGCACGTTGTGAGCTGAGAGTGCCTGGAACCCGGAAGCATTGTTCGACATGTTCCTTCCCGGATTATTGGACGTGATCAAAGATGAGCTCGCTGCCCATGGACATTGATTTCTCATAGACTTAATCATCCAGATCGATGGGCGGCTTCGAGAACGTAGAAGGGAGAGGGAATCGTTCTCCTGCGCCTGACTTCCCTGCCACCAACACGCACCATTTACACTTACACCGACTCACACCCAGAGCTGTCTATATCGTGGAGCTATGGGACATTTCGTAGCTATCTGCTCATTAAAAACCCAGGCAGTAGATAATAATTATGCAACAAATGTATCTGTTTAATTCCACCAATCTCTGTGCCATTGTCACGACTACCGCCGAAGTTGGTGCCTCTACTTGTTCGGGCGGCGTTCGGCGGTCGTCGTCACCGGCTTTCTAGGCTGCCACCGATCTACGTTTCCTTTTCCATTTGTTTTGTCTTGATTGTACACACCTGGTTCCCATTACGTTAGCTAGCTGACAGCTTGGCTAAACACAAGGTCAGCGTAGGCTTTAGCTTACACATAGAACTGAAGTAGCTGACCATCTTGAGATGGCAAGTCAGTCAGGAGGGGAGAAGTCCTCAACTTCAAAACTTCAAATTCTCTCCATAGCAAAGTTAGCCAGCTGCAGCTATCCCCAAGCTAAGCTATCTTATCTACCTAATATTTCTCTGTCAAATCAGTTATGGTAAGATAGCAAGATGTGTTTCATAACACCTTGCTATGAAAGTAGCTTTCACTTTAGTTCCAACGTTTCGTCATGTCATGTAAATACATTTTACCGTAGAAATGGTATCAACTGCGAGTTGAATGCCCGGTCTTGAGTCAGCTCAGCTGTCCTACAACACAATATTCTATAACTGGCTAGTTTTGTCTCGTCTCGTCTGTCCATTGTTAGATCTAATATCCCTACAACAGTAAGCTACATGTGGACATTGCACAAACATCGCCCATCTTGATTGTAGATACATTTATATAGTAAACATTGAGTGTGCTCACGTTACAATATTTTATGCTGTAAATGTCATATTGATGTGCTTATAAAGACAGTATGCCTACACTTACCTAGCAAATAAAACTAAGTTGTGTGTAGAGTACAACTTCAGTTGCCTGACCAGAACGGCATTCTAATTGTCTATCTAACCACACACAGACATGCACAGCTCTCTGGGTGAGGTTCTTTCTTCAAGTCTCCAGTGGGGGATGAAGTCCCTTCCATCTTTGTAATGTATTACAGATTATGGAGAGGTGAAGTCAGGTGGCAGGAAGGGTGGAGTGCATGACCCATGAGTTCAATAACTACAGGTAGTTGGAAGATGGTACTCTTCTTATACCACTCTGTAGGCTACTGACCAATTTATAACAATTTGTCATCGGTCAGTAGCCTGCAGAGTAATATGAGAAGAGTGAAATTGCTGAACTTATGTAGATAACTTTCAAGTGGAACAGTTCCATGTAGAATAAACTATACTTCACATAATATTGTAGAAGCAGTGTTCTGCTAATATAACAATTTGCAAACATTATCCCTTCCTGTATGGCAGGACCGACTTTGGGAAACCGTTAAGTATGGTGTCCCGTATAAGATAGCAGTTCCCTGACATGCTATTGATCGTACCGTTTTGCTATTTGCTGCCAGAGCCATAGCTATATTTCTATTAGGAAAGTGCGATCCTTCATTTATTTTTGCCCTTGAAAATACAAAATAAACTTGTATAATGTAGTGTCCAAGCCCAGTCCAGGATGACTCTTTGCCTGTCTGACACCTACTGTTCCCACACAGTAGTGGACCTATAGAAGACACCGAAGACCAATTAGACCTAATTGCATACAGGTGTGAGTGAGTGGGCAGTGTGGAGAATTTGAAAGGCATTTCTGCTTTACTTTGAGAGGTACTGTGCTACTGTTGTGTGTGTGTGTGGAGCTCTGCAATCATTTGTATGCCAGGGAATCAGCCAATCCAGGACACGGCTGGACTCAGCCCTTAACTGGTATGGTAACTGAAGTCCAAAAGGAGGGACAGTGGAAAGGGAGCCAGTCCAGGTGCATGTACAGTGCTTGCAAAACATGTACCAATCACTGTTTCCTTTAGAATATTCATATACAGAGAAACATTGTTAGATGTGATTGAATTGTTTACCTTTTCTATGCTCGAATTAACAGCGCTGCTCAGATTGTTGACTAAAATCCTCTGTACTAATCTTGCAGTGTCTTTCTCTCCCAGTCTAGTCAGCCACGACTCCACAGTTGATCCGGTGTGCACTGTGTCTTGGGAGGACAAGCTGGGGTGACGTTCCTGTGATCCCTTCACTACTTGGGCAGTGAAGCCCCCAAATGAATGAGATTATAGAGTAGTGTGTTTGAAATGGAGGGAGTACAAGGCTTTGTCACACCTGCTCCCGCTTCCCCTCTCTGGCGCTCGAGGGTGTCAGGCGGCCCATCATTACGCACACATGTCACCATCATTACCCGCATCAGCGCTTCATGGTACTCACCTGGACTCTATTACTTTATTGATTGCCTCCTCTATATTTGTCACTTCCTGAGTTTATTCCCCGTATCTGCATTGTTGTTTTGTTCCCCCTGTCCAGATGCTATCCTTGGTTTGTTTCATGTTGGTTATCTATGAAATATTTACTCCCTGTACTTCTCGTCTCTCGAAGAGGCTAAAAGTAGCTTTTGCCTTGGAAATGTTGATTATTTTAATGAGGTGAAAGTGAGGAGGTTGAAAAGGCAGAGGATGGGTTTGAATCTGTTGAAGCTAGCAATAACAAGGTATGTCGGAAGATTGGTGTCAAGTTCAAACTGAGTGAGCAGCACGCCAGTTCGAGTTCTGGAGGTGAAATGGAAGGGGTAACACAATGTTGTGAGGAGCTTGGAGCCCGAGCCTTGCATTGATGGACATGTTTATGGTAAAGATACATTTGGTCCAGTGGGAGCGAGAATCTTTTTGAAGTGGATGGAACCATCAGCCTTTTGGCTGATCCATGGATGGGTTCAGGTTGGGTGGAGAAGATGGTTTGTGAATGTAACCCTAAGTGGACTTGAGATGTTTGTTCAGATCAGAGGGAGCAGGCACTCTGTGCAAAGCAACTTGGGTCAGGATCTGTTTCTTGCTTTGCTCTCAGGAACAGGGCACCATTTAATTGAATGATCTATGGGTTAGCAATTGAAGTTGAAGATTCCTGTTTTTTGTGACACCTGGCGTTTTGTGACGCAGACCTGGGGTGAGCGTGGCAAAACAGAGTCACTGTCAGTCATTTTGAGTATGAGTTTTTACCTGCCAATGTCATGTTAGGACATATCATATATCCTGTTTGAGTGTTTGTGGAAAATCTACTGCACTTTTTCAGGTGCAACGTTTATGGTTATGTCGCAGCAGTGTGTAGGAGGGAGATTCTGAGAGGTGTGCAGGAGGGCGTGGGATAGAGGATTGTGTAGTTTGTGGATAAAGTTGTGCTTCATCTGTAAGGGTGCCCACGTTCCTGGGGATCAGAAGTGTCCATTGCGAGAGAGGCAGGTTGAGGTGGCCAGAGTCAGACACATCAAATATGTGGTCGATACCACTCCATTCCAGACATTATTATGTGCCGTCCACCCCTCAGCAGCTTCCACTGGAGTTGAGTAGGGCCGAAGGAGTCGTATGCTGGGGCAGTGAAGAAAGTAGAGGATGGGTCAAGGGTGAAGGATCCTGAAAGGGGGCCAGCACAGAGGGATAGGCCAATGAATGATATATGCTTCAGTAAGGTTGGATTCTTAGCGTTCATAGCAATGGTTATCAACTGTACTGCAGAAATGGAACATAATTCACAGAAAATAGATGTGGTGGCAGCTGCAGAGAAGTACTTGGGGGTACGAGATTTGAAGAATTACAGCATGTGTTGAGTGGTAGTGTCTCACCCTCTTAGGTCGTTGGCCTGGGATATGATCAGATAGAGTTAAAGTAGTAGAAAAAGTTGATGGGGTTTAATGAGTATAGGTTTTGTTGGTAGGTAATGCAACATATTGGATGCCAACCGCCGTTAAAGCTAACCAAAGAAGAAGTCGCCAAATGCTATCTACCTAACTTGCAAATCCTATTTACTTAAATCTATTATCTGAGTTGAACTGAGCCAGTTAGTTTAAACATTGAAAGCAAGCTGGCTACATCCTATGATTAGGTAGCAAGCTAGTAACCAAGTGCCTGCCCTGTATTGACCATAAATGCCAATGGGCTACAGTTATCTGTTAGCAAGTGTCATAACTGTCCACGAGAATCCAAATAGGTCAGATCAGGTGATCAATGAATAACTTCAATCAGACCTCCTCTCACCTTAGAGTTGGAAGGAAATAACTAGTGGGGGTTAACAACTCACACCCTGTTGTCAATCAAGGGAGAAGATTCAGGCCTGCACTCTCAAGAGTCACCAAAGGATTTTTCTTTGTTTCAACAAACTTTTTCCCACTGAAACATGTTCATAAGCAAATACTGGAACAATATTTCTAACATAGAACGTGGGGAATGGTCAGAGGTGATCTATAGAACACTGTCATTTTGTTTTATCTTATGATGTCATTATGTTGTTATAAAGGAAATACTGTAACTTGGAAAGTATACCCACTACATATATTAAGTTTCCATACTCTGCGTTGTGGATGTAATATGAAAAATGAGGAAAGTGTTTTTGTTAAGAGAGGGATGTGATTTGAGAAGCTATAAGAGAAATGCTTTCCCTAACTTTGCACAGTGAGCAGTCACCATCCCGAAGTGAGGTCAGAGAGCATGTCAATCAGAGCCTTACAAGCGTGCTGCGAAAGGGCCCAACCCCCTTTCCAAGGCTGCCCTGTTCACCAAAAGAGATTCCTGGCAAATCCAGGCATTTCACATAAATACATTCATGATTTCTTACTCAAAGCGGGTGGCAGTTCGTGGGCAAAGTATATGGTTACTGTAGGTTAGAGTAGTTTCTGAATGTACCAATGTTAAGTGTCTGTCCCCCTCTCTCTCCCTCGCCATCTCTTCTTTAACAAGCAGCCATGTTGTTGTCATTCCGCTAGGGACCTGTTTTCAGCATATTAAATCTCCAATAACCGGTGCAAAGTGTGTATGTTTATCCTATGTTCCCATTTAATTAGCTAGTAAACAAATAATTAAACCATTTGTGTACTACTAAATCATAAGTAAGGCTCAGGTTTTTGCAGACGCAAGGAGGTTACGACTGTTCAGAATGATGATATGATACGAGGTTATGATTAATAAGTTGACTGTTTTATAGATGTGTTGGATAAAGACCTTTTAGATTTTAATTTGGGAGATGGTAACTCTTTAAAGAACTGCTCTTGTGGTGCCCCGAGATCCTAATGAGTTAATTGTTACATTATTAATTTAATTGTGTAAAAATGAAACATAGTTAATTAGATAAATAACAGTCTTCAGATGAATGTTAAAGTCAAGTCAGGACACAGGGTAGCTAGCTAACGTGAGCTATGCACATCTTCCTCTGTTGCTACATGACATTAGCTTGATATATTTAGCTAGCTACAGTATCATTTCCCTTTCATCATGCTATCATAGCTAGCCTGGCCTGCTAGCATTATATGTTGTATAACCAAAAATATCTACTAGACAGCTAGTACCAGCTATCTACTTAGCTAACATACTCACCAACACTAGTGGTTTGATGGTTGACAGAATTAACCATGTTGGATGTACAGTGCCAGTCAAACGTTTGGACACACCTACTCATTCAAGAGTTTTTCTAAATGTTTTACTATTTTCTACATTGTAGAAAAATAGTGAAGACATCAAAACTATGAAATAACATATATGGAAAAGTGTAAACAAATCAAAATATATTTTATATTCTTCAAAGTAGTCCCCCTTTGCCTTGATGATAGCTATGCACACTCTTGGCATTTTCTCAACCAACTTCATGCATTTCAATTAACAGGTGTGCCTTGTTAAAAGTTAATTTGTGGAATTTCTTTCCTTCTTAATGCGTTTGAGCCAATCAATTGTGTTGTGTCAAGGTAGGGGTGATATACAGAAGGTAGCCCTATTTGTTAAAAGACCAAGTCCATGTTTTGTCAAGAACAGCTGAAATAAGCAAAGACAGATGACAGTCCATCATTACTTTAAGAAATTAAGGTCAGTCAATCTGGAAGCTCTGCTACAAGACCCTAGCCCGTCGGCCCTGACATTATACATTGGGTTAGGGCCGGTAGGGCCTGGTTTTTAATCAATAACTAGGGTACCAGCAGGGCACGGGCATCACTAAATTGATCACTACCAGTAACATTTGAAGCCGAGCAATTTGCGCGTGCTCTGCTGCGCAGTACAGTCATATCTGACTAATGTTATATAAATAATCCAATATCAAGCATTACTAGCAGACCAACGCACTGGTTAAACCGGGTGCCCTCAGATAACTCTGGGCGCAGTGCCCTCAGTCAAGTCTAGAGCCTGTGTGCAATAACATAACATTGACCCTACTGACATTGACCCTACATGCACTCCTGCATAAACAGGAAACACCTGCGCCTAAAGCAGACACTGCTAGTTTTCTCCTATCTTACATTCCTTGACACACAAACATCTCATGAAGCACTGTACACTCACACTCTACCCCCCTCTACTGGTCGGGTGCCAACAGCAGAGGACTCTGCTCTGCACCAATGGGGCGCCCGCTCTGGCTAGAGCAGGCCCGCCTCCAACTCTTCAGGACCAGTCAGAAGACCAACACGACGAGACTCCACCTACATGATTCTGTGTATACATTCTGTTGTAAACTCTGGCGAGGTAGCCTAATCATTCTGACTCCTCACAGAGTCGCATTGCTTAGGTCCGTGCACGATAAACGGCAGGACAAGATATCTTTGACCAATAAACTGCCCTTTTGATACACCTGGGGCCTGTTGCACAAAACTAGGATAAGGGATTAAGCCAGGATATCTTGGTGATCCTGGCTCAATTGATCCGTAATCCGGTTGCACTAAAGATGGATAGGGGGCAGGAGGATATGTTATGGTATAAATTACCATGGAGATGGTACCAGGCTAAATTCCAGGATCTATTTAATCTCATCCCTAATGTCAGTCAGCAGTCACCACAAATGGAAACCAATAGTTATTTCACTGCTCACTATACATTGTTATCACATATAACTAGACCCACTGTTATTAAACGTTTGTGATCATTAATTTCAATGATTTTGGATAAAAAAATGATTTTTAGATGTTGCTATCATTAGATAATTTACAGTTTCCCATAGACTATAAGGCTATATATAAAATGATAGAATATTAGGGCCACAGAGGGGAAAAAAACACAAGTCATAATATTGTAACCAGTTGTTTTAAAGGAGGACAGTTGTTAAAATGACAGATGTGGGGCATTTCGTGAAATTGTACTTCAGTATGGTTTCATAAACAAAGACATGCTGATGTGCCAGAATATTAAGTATCACATTGTCATAAGTATCAAAACTGTAAAAACAATATGTAGCTTTTCTGCAGAAAGAACCAGCCTCATAAATTTATGACTTTATCCTTTTTCTTCAGTGTGGCCCTAGTACTCTGTCATATAAACAAATACACATTCCATATGAATATAAAAACACAATGTGTAACATTATGTTCCTTTATTGAATAAGGACAAAACAAAGCAGGTAAACCATCAGCTCCTTTCGAAACTGAAGTCACAGTGACTCTACAAGATGGAAAGCACAGAATCCAAGCATATTATACAAAATGATACATACACATTCAAAGGTCTGTATATAACACACCCTGCATGTCTGCACACTAAAATAAATGCAGGACAAATCCATACACATCAACTGAACAGACAAATGAATGGATGCAGTAGCCTCCCTGCAGCCTTGTATTACACACAGTATACCGCACAAACATCATAAGAGGCCAAATTCGTCAAAAACGAACCCAAAAAAAAAACCAAATTCCTCTGCCACCGCAGGACATATTTAACCAAAATTGAAAGCACACATACTAACTAAAATAATTCAACACATATTGGTCCCTCAGCAGCCGACCACTGTCGTCATCAGGGAAGATTGCCGGATTGTCCCAGTCCATGGCTGGTGGCACTCTGGGGCCCTCTCCTTCCTCAGGCAGGCCACATTGTGGAGGACAGCACAAGCCACAGTAATATCACATGCCCTAACAGGGCTGACCCTTAATTTGTGAAGGCAGTGAAAGCGTGCCTTCAGGAGGCCAAAGGTCATTTCAACTCTGGCCCTGGTCCTGGCATGGGCATGGTTGTAGGCCTGCTGTGCTTCCTGGGGGTCTGTGAAAGGTGTCAGGAGAAAAGGCTGGCAGCCATACCCCCTGTCTCCCAGCAACACACCAGAGAATTCACCTGTCAACACAAAATCTCATCATTACTACCTCATAAACACAGTGATATTCTTGACACAGCCATGATGGTTATAAATAGGGGTTGTGTGGCTTACCTTGTGATAGGCACTGATAGATTTCAGAGGCCCGAAAGATTCTGGAGTCATGGACTGAGCCAGGCCATTTTGCCACAAATTTGCTGATCACACAGTCAGCATTGCAGACCATCTGAAATCATAAGATGAGGAATATTACACCAATCAATGCACATCACTGGCAATGCAGAGTGTTCGTCAATGGACAATATCAAAAAGTTATGTTCACCTGAACATTAATGCTGTGAAAGGATTTCCTATTCACAAAATCGGCCTCATGGGCACCTGAGGGGGCTTTTATCCTTATGTGTGTGCAGTCCACTGCACCAATGACATTGGGGAAACCTGTCACACAAAGTAATGAGTATCCTACTATGTGTTAACAGTTGTCCTGTAATTTGTAGATCCTCTTACCTGCAATCCTATAGAACTCCTCTTTGATGTCACAGAGTCTTCTGTGGCCAGGGAAGGAGATGAAGACATCTGCTAATGCTTTGATAGCCAGACACACACTCCTTATTGTCTGGCAAATTGTGGCCTTGTTCAGCATCCCCCCCACTGAGTACAGGAAGGCTCCACTAGCAAAAAGCGCAAGGCCACACAAACCATTTGCTCCACACTCAGTGCATGGCTCCGTGCAGTGCGGTGCTTAATCCTGGGACCCAGTAGTCTGCATAGATACCTGATGCCATCTGCAGAAAACCTGTATCTTTCATATAGATGGTCATCAGGGAAGGCCAGTGGGTCCAACCGGTCCCTGAAGACCCTTTCTCGCCTGAAGGCTCTCCTCAGCACAAGTGCTTCTTCATCCACCACATCTCGCACGAATGGGCATGCCATTGTCAGAGCAGAAAGGAACACACAATTTTGGGCCTTCATATAGGCTAGTGGCCACACCTGGTGCTGGGGGGTGGGCAAAAGAGGGCGATGCCTTATAACGATGACTTGGTTGTACTGATTGCTGGGAAAATAAAAAAACCTTAGAAAGATGCCACCGTCCTGTGTGCTCACAATAAGAGCTCATATGTCATGGCTCACTTGACTTTACGAGAATATACCTAATTTTTATTTTGAGCTGTGTCATCTTCTTGGAGCTGGGGGAGGAAAGAAAAATAATGATTAATACATTTGTGTTACAGTTAGCATACAGTGTACATTGAAGGCATATCTCACCTCCCTCTCAAGTTTTTTTATTTCAAGGTCCAGTTTCCTAATTGTCCTCTTTTTTATTTCGGACTCCAGTGCAAGATTTTCCATCTTTTCTTCTTGTACTGAATGTCTATGTCTGCCAGTTCTATTTGGCGCGGAGGTGGTTGCCATACAACTTTCTGATAGCTTGTGAGCTCTGTGAACACAATACAATTAGCGCAGCTGGAATTTGGCAGGATGTGGTGTCCTTTTATTAATACGCACTATGTTGCCAGGCTGGTTTTCCCACTGTATAGCATCTGGGTCCTGTAAAAGAAATTAGATTTTTTGATTTTGATGAGGACTCCTCACCATCATTGTAGAGTAAATAGTACTTTCACAGTCTTAACATGATACCTCATGCCTTCTGGAATCCAGAGATGGTCTCCTCCTCATCATCGTCTCCATCATGTGCTGTTGCTGCTGCACTGGGGCCTTCACCCTATCACATTTAATCGGATTCATATTGAAGCTAGTAGACAAGACATGCCAGGCCTACAGTATGCCTTTGATGGAGTACTCACTGGATCAGCATCGTCTGGTGCTTGTGCTGGTGGCTCTAACAGGAACACAGTGCTGCCAGGCAAAGGCAATAGGTAAACCAAAGTCAGACAGACCAAATTGATTCAATATGAATGTGGTTGTATCCCATGTAGAGATGGAAGGACATGCCTTGAATGAAGCGGGTGGCATCTTGGGAGGAACCTATGCTCGTCTCTTTCCCCCCAGGGATCCCCTCTAAGACGGGCCTGCCTTTATTTAGCTCCAAGGCCATGTCCTCTGCTGGGGTAAGGTCAGCCTTTGGTGACCCACCACCCGTGCCTTGTCTGTGGGTATTCTTTTTCACTGCTAAAACAGTACAGACAATGTGTGAGCAGGCACCTTCTGGGTACAATATATGTTTGTGCTTTGTTAAATATTAGTCAGAGACCATACCATTCTGCAGAATGTTCTTGTATTTGATTTTGACCTGGTGCCATGTCCGTTTTGGCCCGTTCATGTTTAATCTACACACACACACACACACACACACACACACACACACACACACACACACACACACACTGCAAAAACTTACTTGGTATTTTTGTCTTGTTTTCAGTAAAAATATCAAAAAATGTATCATAGCTTTATACAGTGTGATGGAGTTACTTTACACAATTTCACTCATATCTGCAGTGCATTTCAATTAAAAATTTAACCGTTTCATAATTACAGTACAACTGCATTTTTGGAGATGTGAATTAAATATTTGAATTGTAATTGTGATGTTTCAGCGGAGCGGTGAGTGTGTAATTGTGCACTACTTACGCATTCAGGCGGTCTGCAATACTTTGCCACGCTTTTTCTCTTTGCTTTATCACTGTGGCGGTGTTGCCTTTCTTCTTAATTATATCTTTTACCTCCTCGTATGCCTCCATGAGGATTTGTGCTTCCGACGGGGAAAAGTACGCGGCTCTAGTTGCCATGGTAAATCAGTTAATCTGTGATCTGTGGCGGGGTCTATTTGAGTGAGCCGTGAGCGCGCACCTATCCAGGATTGGTTTCACCTGGCTTAATGAATCCGTGTCTGCTCATCCTGGCTTGGTCTTTGTGCAACCAATTAAGCCTGGACGCACATGTTTTGGCTTCATTGAGCTCAGCTGAGTCATTTATCCCGGATGTCTTAATTCTACTTTTGTGCAACAGGCCCCTGTTCTCAGCGTCAACAAGACTCTTCAACCTCAAATAGAAGACCACAGAAAATAATAAAGTTCCTATCTTGTTAAACTGTGATTGTTCAGGTTGTGTTACTCGGCTTAGAACTGCCATTAGCAAAGCTGAGCGAGTACAGACAGCAAATGGATTTACTAACAGAGGAAGATTTGTGTTTTATCTCGTTCTAACCTTTCTCCAACTGGTTTGACAGTGGGAATGAAATAGTTCAGAGGGATAATTTGAAGTCATGTTCAAAAGAAGATTAAGAAAACTTTCCATAAAAAACACAAGAAAACATTAGTAACATTCAAAGAATGTTCTAAGACTGTTATTTAAAAACATATAGTCCTGTTCTCAGCGTCAACAAGACTCTCTCAATCCTCTATCTTGTTAAGTGAGTTCAGGTGTGTTGGCTGCACCTGATAGACCAAAATCAGAGGAAGACTCGAAGCGAGAGGGATAACTGAGCTCGAACCTGCCTTCTCCAGCAGGTGGTGGTCTTTCCCCATTTGTTCGCTCACTTATGTGAGAAGTTTTTGTATGGAGGTCAATGAAACTGACGAATTTTGTCAACAAAAAATCTAATGGCTTATTTTCTATGTGAGGTTTACTTGATCGAATATATATTTCTTAATTCTTATGTTGTTACGAGTGTAGTGATAAAAGTAGTGGGCCTGGGAGGGCATAGGCCCACCCACTGGGGAGCTAGGCCCAGCCAATCAGAATGAGTTTTTCCGCACAAAAGGTCTTTATTACAGACAGAAATACTCTTCAGTTTAATCAGTTGTCCGGGTGGCTGGTCTCAGATGATCCCGCAGGTGAAGAAGCCGTATGTGGAGGTCCTGGGCTGTGGTTACATGTGGTCTGTGGTTGTGAGGCCAGTTGGACGTACTGTCAAATTCTCTAAAAGGATGTTGGAGGCGGCTTATGGTAGAGCTCTGGTGGACATTCCTGCCATCAGCATGCCAATTGCACACTCCCTCAAAACTTGAGACATCTGTGGCATGACAAAACTACACATTTTAGTGTAGCATTTTATTCTCCCCAGTACAAGGTGCACCTGTATAAAAAAAAAATTCTTAACTAGGCAAGTCAGTTAAGAACAAATTCTTATTTTACAATGATGGCATAGCCCGGACAACCCCTCCCCTAACGACACCGGCCAATCATGGCCAGTTGTGATACAGACTGGGATCAAACCAGAATCTGTAGTGACGCCTCTAACACTGAGATGCAGTGTCTTAGACCGCTCTGTCACTCGGGAGCCCATGCTGTTTAATTCGCTTCTTGATATGCCACACCTGTCAGGTGGATGGATTATCTTGGAAAATGAGAAATGCTCACTAACAGGGATGTAATCAAATTTGTGCACAACATTTGAAAGAAATAAGATTTTTGTGCATATGAAACATTTCTGGGATCTTTTATTTCAGCTCATGAAACATGGGACCAACACTTTACATGTTGCGTTTATATTTTTGTTCAGTATAGATCCCCTACATACTGGTCTTGACGAAAATTTTTAAAAGTTAGAAGCATAAATATCATACCCTGGAGAGGGGTATGATATTTGTGCGTTTTTAACTTTCTCACTCATTATTATTCACGATTCAGGACTATCCATAATCATGGTACATGTAGCATCCACACTAATAAAAGTGACTCCAAAACAAACAAAACATGCATCCAACAAATGTGTAGAGTCACAAGCTTGATGTAATCATTGCATGCTATGAATATGGAACTAAATACTAAACTTTTTACTACTTTAATGCACATAAGTGAATTTGGTCTCCTAAAATGGGTGGATTAGTACATACAAAGTGCGGTAATTTCTAAACGATTCACCAGAAATAGATGAAAATACCCTCACATTAAAGCTGATAGTTGTCACGCCCTGGGGCCTGTTGCACAAAACTAGGATAAGGGATTAAGCCAGGATATCTTGGTGATCCTGGCTCAATTGATCCGTAATCCGGTTGCACTAAAGATGGATAGGGGGCAGGAGGATATGTTATGGTATAAATTACCATGGAGATTTATTCTGTGGAGCTAGCCTGCTCCAGACCAGGCTAAATTCCAGGATCTATTTAATCTCATCCCTAATGTCAGTCAGCAGTCACCACAAATGGAAACCAATAGTTATTTCACTGCTCACTATACATTGTTATCACATATAACTAGACCCACTGTTATTATTTAAACGTTTGTGATCATTAATTTCAATGATTTTGGATAAAAAATGATTTTTAGATGTTGCTATCATTAGATAATTTACAGTTTCCCATAGACTATAAGGCTATATATAAAATGATAGAATATTAGGGCCACAGAGGGGAAAAAAACACAAGTCATAATATTGTAACCAGTTGTTTTAAAGGAGGACAGTTGTTAAAATGACAGATGTGGGGCATTTCGTGAAATTGTACTTCAGTATGGTTTCATAAACAAAGACATGCTGATGTGCCAGAATATTAAGTATCACATTGTCATAAGTATCAAAACTGTAAAAACAATATGTAGCTTTTCTGCAGAAAGAACCAGCCTCATAAATTTATGACTTTATCCTTTTTCTTCAGTGTGGCCCTAGTACTCTGTCATATAAACAAATACACATTCCATATGAATATAAAAACACAATGTGTAACATTATGTTCCTTTATTGAATAAGGACAAAACAAAGCAGGTAAACCATCAGCTCCTTTCGAAACTGAAGTCACAGTGACTCTACAAGATGGAAAGCACAGAATCCAAGCATATTATACAAAATGATACATACACATTCAAAGGTCTGTATATAACACACCCTGCATGTCTGCACACTAAAATAAATGCAGGACAAATCCATACACATCAACTGAACAGACAAATGAATGGATGCAGTAGCCTCCCTGCAGCCTTGTATTACACACAGTATACCGCACAAACATCATAAGAGGCCAAATTCGTCAAAAAAACGAACCCAAAAAAACCCAAATTCCTCTGCCACCGCAGGACATATTTAACCAAAATTGAAAGCACACATACTAACTAAAATAATTCAACACATATTGGTCCCTCAGCAGCCGACCACTGTCGTCATCAGGGAAGATTGCCGGATTGTCCCAGTCCATGGCTGGTGGCACTCTGGGGGCCCTCTCCTTCCTCAGGCAGGCCACATTGTGGAGGACAGCACAAGCCACAGTAATATCACATGCCCTAACAGGGCTGACCCTTAATTTGTGAAGGCAGTGAAAGCGTGCCTTCAGGAGGCCAAAGGTCATTTCAACTCTGGCCCTGGTCCTGGCATGGGCATGGTTGTAGGCCTGCTGTGCTTCCTGGGGGTCTGTGAAAGGTGTCAGGAGAAAAGGCTGGCAGCCATACCCCCTGTCTCCCAGCAACACACCAGAGAATTCACCTGTCAACACAAAATCTCATCATTACTACCTCATAAACACAGTGATATTCTTGACACAGCCATGATGGTTATAAATAGGGGTTGTGTGGCTTACCTTGTGATAGGCACTGATAGATTTCAGAGGCCCGAAAGATTCTGGAGTCATGGACTGAGCCAGGCCATTTTGCCACAAATTTGCTGATCACACAGTCAGCATTGCAGACCATCTGAAATCATAAGATGAGGAATATTACACCAATCAATGCACATCACTGGCAATGCAGAGTGTTCGTCAATGGACAATATCAAAAGTTATGTTCACCTGAACATTAATGCTGTGAAAGGATTTCCTATTCACAAAATCGGCCTCATGGGCACCTGAGGGGGCTTTTATCCTTATGTGTGTGCAGTCCACTGCACCAATGACATTGGGGAAACCTGTCACACAAAGTAATGAGTATCCTACTATGTGTTAACAGTTGTCCTGTAATTTGTAGATCCTCTTACCTGCAATCCTATAGAACTCCTCTTTGATGTCACAGAGTCTTCTGTGGCCAGGGAAGGAGATGAAGACATCTGCTAATGCTTTGATAGCCAGACACACACTCCTTATTGTGCGGCAAATTGTGGCCTTGTTCAGCTGTTCTGCATCCCCGTTCCTGTAGGTTCATGCTCTACAACATCCGCAGAGTACGACCCTGCCTCACACAGGAAGCGGCGCAGGTCCTAATCCAGGCACTTGTCATCTCCCGTCTGGATTACTGCAACTCGCTGTTGGCTGGGCTCCCTGCCTGTGCCATTAAACCCCTACAACTCATCCAGAACGCCGCAGCCCGTCTGGTGTTCAACCTTCCCAAGTTCTCTCACGTCACCCCGCTCCTCCGCTCTCTCCACTGGCTTCCAGTTGAAGCTCGCATCCGCTACAAGACCATGGTGCTTGCCTACGGAGCTGTGAGGGGAACGGCACCTCAGTACCTCCAGGCTCTGATCAGGCCCTACACCCAAACAAGGGCACTGCGTTCATCCACCTCTGGCCTGCTCGCCTCCCTACCACTGAGGAAGTACAGTTCCCGCTCAGCCCAGTCAAAACTGTTCGCTGCTCTGGCCCCCCAATGGTGGAACAAACTCCCTCACGACGCCAGGACAGCGGAGTCAATCACCACCTTCCGGAGACACCTGAAACCCCACCTCTTTAAGGAATACCTAGGATAGGAAAAAAAAAGTAATCCTTCTCACCCCCCCCCCTTAAAATATTGTAAAGTGGCTGTTCCACTGGATGTCATAAGGTGAAAGCACCAATTTGTAAGTCGCTCTGGATAAGAGCGTCTGCTAAATGACTTAAATGTAAATGCATCCCCCACTGAGTACAGGAAGGCTCCACTAGCAAAAAAGCGCAAGGCCACACAAACCATTTGCTCCCCACTCAGTGCATGGCTCCGTGCAGTGCGGTGCTTAATCCTGGGACCCAGTAGTCTGCATAGATACCTGATGCCATCTGCAGAAATCCTGTATCTTTCATATAGATGGTCATCAGGGAAGGCCAGTGGGTCCAACCGGTCCCTGAAGACCCTTTCTCGCCTGAAGGCTCTCCTCAGCACAAGTACTTCTTCATCCACCACATCTCGCACGAATGGGCATGCCATTGTCAGAGCAGAAAGGAACACACAATTTTGGGCCTTCATATAGGCTAGTGGCCACACCTGGTGCTGGGGGGATGGGCAAAAGAGGGCGATGCCTTATAACGATGACTTGGTTGTACTGATTGCTGGGAAAATAAAAAAAACCTTAGAAAGATGCCACCGTCCTGTGTGCTCACAATAAGAGCTCATATGTCATGGCTCACTTGACTTTACGAGAATATACCTAATTTTTATTTTGAGCTGTGTCATCTTCTTGGAGCTGGGGGAGGAAAGAAAAATAATGATTAATACATTTGTGTTACAGTTAGCATACAGTGTACATTGAAGGCATATCTCACCTCCCTCTCAAGTTTTTTTATTTCAAGGTCCAGTTTCCTAATTGTCCTCTTTTTTATTTCGGACTCCAGTGCAAGATTTTCCATCTTTTTCTTCTTGTACTGAATGTCTATGTCTGCCAGTTCTATTTGGCGCCGGAGGTGGTTGCCATACAACTTTCTGATAGCTTGTGAGCTCTGTGAACACAATACAATTAGCGCAGCTGGAATTTGGCAGGATGTGGTGTCCTTTTATTAATACGCACTATGTTGCCAGGCTGGTTTTCCCACTGTATAGCATCTGGGTCCTGTAAAAGAAATTAGATTTTTTGATTTTGATGAGGACTCCTCACCATTGTAGAGTAAATAGTACTTTCACAGTCTTAACATGATACCTCATGCCTTCTGGAATCCAGAGAGATGGTCTCCTCCTCATCATCGTCTCCATCATGTGCTGTTGCTGCTGCACTGGGGCCTTCACCCTATCACATTTAATCGGATTCATATTGAAGCTAGTAGACAAGACATGCCAGGCCTACAGTATGCCTTTGATGGAGTACTCACTGGATCAGCATCGTCTGGTGCTTGTGCTGGTGGCTCTAACAGGAACACAGTGCTGCCAGGCAATAGGTAAACCAAAGTCAGACAGTCCAAATTGATTCAATATGAATGTGGTTGTATCCCATGTAGAGATGGAAGGACATACCTTGAATGAAGCGGGTGGCATCTTGGGAGGAACCTATGCTCGTCTCTTTCCCCCCAGGGATCCCCTCTAAGACGGGCCTGCCTTTATTTAGCTCCAAGGCCATGTCCTCTGCTGGGGTAAGGTCAGCCTTTGGTGACCCACCACCCGTGCCTTGTCTGTGGGTATTCTTTTTCACTGCTAAAACAGTACAGACAATGTGTGAGCAGGCACCTTCTGGGTACAATATATGCTTGTGCTTTGTTAAATATTAGTCAGGGACCATACCATTCTGCAGAATGTTCTTGTATTTGATTTTGACCTGCTGCCATGTCCGTTTTGGCCCGTTCATGTTTAATCTACACACACACACACACACACACACACACATTTAATGGAGTCACACTGCAAAAAATTGTTTTCAGTAAAAATATAAAAAAATGTATCATAGCTTTATACAGTGTGATGGAGTTACTTTACACAATTTCACTCATATCTGCAGTGCATTTCAATTAAAAATTTAACCGTTTCATAATTACAGTACAACTGCATTTTTGGAGATGTGAATTAAATATTTGAATTGTAATTGTGATGTTTCAGCGGAGCGGTGAGTGTGTAATTGTGCACTACTTACGCATTCAGGCGGTCTGCAATACTTTGCCACGCTTTTTCTCTTTGCTTTATCACTGTGGCGGTGTTGCCTTTCTTCTTAATTATATCTTTTACCTCCTCGTATGCCTCCATGAGGATTTGTGCTTCCGACGGGGAAAAGTACGCGGCTCTAGTTGCCATGGTAAATCAGTTAATCTGTGATCTGTGGCGGGGTCTATTTGAGTGAGCCGTGAGCGCGCACCTATCCAGGATTGGTTTCACCTGGCTTAATGAATCCGTGTCTGCTCATCCTGGCTTGGTCTTTGTGCAACCAATTAAGCCTGGACGCACATGTTTTGGCTTCATTGAGCTCAGCTGAGTCATTTATCCCGGATGTCTTAATTCTACTTTTGTGCAACAGGCCCCTGGTCTTAGTATTTTGTGTTTTCTTTATTATTTTGGTCAGGCCAGGGTGTGACATGGGTTAATTATGTGGTGTGTTTTGTCTTGTTTTTTTGTAGGTATTGGGATTGTGGTATAGTGGGGTTATCTAGAAAAGTCTATGGTTGCCTGAAGTGGTTCTCAATCAGAGGCAGGTGTTTATCGTTGTCTCTGATTGGGAACCATATTTAGGCAGCCATATTCTTTGAGTGTTTTGTGGGTGATTGTCCCTGTCTCTGTGTAGTAGTCACCAGATAGGCTCAGTCACTTGGTTTTTTATTTTCAATTGTTTTGGAAGAGAAGAGAAGAGAAGAGAAGAGAAGAGAAGAGAAGAGAAGAGAAGAGAAGAGAAGAGAAGAGAAGAGAAGAGAAGAGAAGAGAAGAGAAGAGAAGAGAAGAGAAGAGAAGAGAAGAGAAGAGAACGAGCGCCATTCTCCTTGCGGAGATGGTGCTAAATACATCAACACGGTCGGTCCCTGGGATTGGGCTGGCCAACACGATTCGGTTTGCTTGGAAGGAAAAGGAGTTTGAGCCTTTAGGACGGGAATCCTTTGGAAGGATAATATTGATGGGGATTCTAAAGCTGACGGTGAAGGACGTGTTTTGTTTCCAAGGCAACTCGTTGGAGGGAGCATACGACGTTGCACTATATACAGAGGAAAAACACGATGATATCCTGAGAAGGGCAAGAGCAGTGGGAGGTGAGAGGCCGATGTGCCACTACGAAATAACAAGCCTGGCGAAGAATAACTTTAGGGTTGTAACTGTAAACATTTACAACCCTTACGTTAAGGACGAAGAGGTGAGGGCTTTTCTGGGGAGATACATGGATAACGTCTCCTCAGCAAGGCACCTCAAAGACTCCCTTGGGTTTTGGAATGGGAGGAGAGGCTTCCAGGCCCTCCTCAGAGAGGACCCAAGGGGACATGGTGGCTACCTCCATCCTCCTGCTATGTTCTCCCTAGGGGCTGACAGGGGGACGTTGTATTATGCACGTCAGCCCCCATTTTGCAGACGCTGTATGGCCTATGGTCACATTTTCGCCTCATGCAGTGCAAGAAAATGCAGATTTTGTGCATCTGAGGATCACGAGGCGAGGGATTGTGACAAGCCTAAGACGTGCCATGGGTGTGGCTCGTCAGCACACCTGTGGAGGGGGTGCCCGGCCCGTCAGAGGTCATATGCGTCTGCTGCTGGGGGGGGAGCAGGAGCGGGGGATGGGGGAAGAAGAGGAGGGGAAGGAAGCACGCCTCATGACCAGAGATCAGGTCCAGAGGGGAAGGCCACAAGGAAGGAGGAGGAGCCAGAAGCGGCGGATGGAAGAGAGAAGGAAACGGAAGGCACGGGAGTAGGAGAACCAGAAAAAGCGGCGGAAGAAGGCAACCGAGTGGAGGAGCATGAGAGAGAAGAAAGCGAGGGAGGAGTGGTGGAGAAGGAGACGGTGGAAGAGAAAGTGGACTGGGGGAAAGTGCCATGGTGGAAGAGATGAGGGGTATGGTGGAGGAGCTGGCAGGGGGAGGGTGGTATCTCTTCACTGCCGCCATCACCAAAGAAGAGTATGAAGAGGAGGGGGCGATTGGCCGACAGTGAGGGGGAAGGGATGGCCAAGAGAGTGATGGGGGCGGGAGAAACCTCTGGGTTGCTGCTGGTTTCCCCAGGCCCTCAACTTCTGTTGGGTGGGGACACACATAACAAGACTCAGGACTGGGTACAAGAGGAGGTGGGGAGTTTTTTGTTTGGGGACTCAGCCTCCCCAATTTTTTTCCAAACCAGCTGCAACACTGGGGAGGGGGAGGATTGTGGGGGTAGACCCAGGGTGCAGGGCACTCCGGAGCCAAACACTATTCCTGCATCCTGGGAGGGTGTGATGTCGGGATTACGGATGGTGTTCTCACCGGTAGATATGGAGCAGGGGAGCATCGGGTGAGTCTCCTGTTTTATGTTTTTTCTGTCTGGGTTTAGAATTTGAGTGTATTACATGTATTTATTTTTCATGGAGTCTAATTTTACATTTGTTAGTTTAAATGTAAGGGGTTTAAGGGATTTTGTTAAGAGGAGGGCGGTTTTTAGTTATTTGGAGGGTGTGGGGTTTGATTTTTGTTTTTTACAGGAGGTTCACCTGAGGGATGGAGGGGATGTTATTAGGTTTAAGAGGGAGTGGGACAAGGGGGAGTCGGTTTGGGGTGTTGGGGGTGCACTCATCGGGGTAGGGATTTTGTGTGGGCACAGGGAGGTAAAAGTGGAGGATTCTTTCGTGGTAATGCAGGGGAGGGTTATAGGGGTGGATGTCACGATAAGGGATTGTAAATTTAGATTAGTGGTGGTGTATGGGCCACAGGTGGTGGCAGACAGAAGGAGATGGTGGACTGTCTGACGCCCCTGTGTGTCACAAATAGGAAATTAGTGATAGGGGGATTTTAATACAGATTTAGGAAGGGGGGATAGCAGTGCGGGCGCCATTGCCAGGCTAATGGCTTGCCATGGTCTGGTAGATGGTGGTCTGCACACTACTCCGAAAATGGACGGTCCTACATGGCGTAACTCCAGGGGGTTGAGCGGAGGCTCGACTATATTTTTGTACCCAGGTCTTTGGGTAAGTTGTCTGGGCGGCTGTTGCCTGTTTTCTTTTCGGATCACGACGGGGTGCTCCTGCAGGTGGGGTCGCCAGTCTGCCTCTTTGGTAGAGGGTACTGGAAGCTAGATCGGGATGTGCTGGAGGAGCAGGCTTTTGTTGACGGGTTTTATGGTTTCTTTTGGAGGCTTGAGGGCCTCCGGTCCATGTGCGAGGGGGTGTTAGAGTGGTGGGAATTAGTTAAGGTGAGGATTAGGGCTTTTATAATAGGGTATTGCAAGAGGAAAAAAAGGGAGGAGAGGAGGGAGGTGGATCGTATCCAGAGGTTAATTGAACTCGAATACGAGGCAGGCAACCTCGGCGGGTCGTTGACTGGGAGAGATCCGCAACCCTAAAGGCGCAGCTCAGGGAGTTGCAGGAGCGGAAGGCTCGAGCTTTCCTTGAGCGAGCGCATAGTGGCTTTCTAGAACATAATGAGACTTGTTCTGCTATGTTCTTTAAGTTGGTTAGGGCAAGACAGAGTAGGAAGGTAATGCATGGTGTTAGGGAAGAAAATGGTAGTATAGTTAGAGAACCAGAGGATATGGTCAGGGTGACAACTGATCATTTCCAAGGTTTATTTAAGGAAAGGGAAATAGATGTAGAGCAGGGAAATGTGTTTTAGAACACTTGTCCAGGCGGTTGCCGGAGGACATTAGAGAAGTGATGGAGGCCCAGATCTCACTAGAAGAGGTTGAGAGCGCTCTTAGGAGGATGGGAAAAGGGAAGGTGCCTGGGATAGATGGGCTGCCGGCTGAGTTTTATCTCAAGTTTTGGGGTATACTTGGACCAGTGGTCCTCGAAGTCTTGAAGGCCATCCTTGAGACGGGGTCCCGGGGGATCAATGGCTGTTGGTGTGCTGTCACTTTTATATAAGAAGGGGGAAGTAACAGACCTTGGCAACTGGCGGCCGTTGACCATGCTGTGTGTAGATTACAAGCTACTTGCAAAGGTTTTAGCAGACCGGTTGCGCACAGCCCTTCCCTACGTCGTTCATGAGGATCAGACGTGCGGGGTAGAGGGCCGCTCTATTCGATGGAACCTACAGTTAATCAGGGACTCCATCGCTTGGGTTGAAGATAGAGGTCTGCCTTTAATGGTAGCAGCGCTAGATCAGGCGAAAGCCTTCGATCGCGTGAATAGATCCTTTTTATTCAGAGTGTTAGGTCGATTAGGATTTGGGGAGAAGTTTATAGGATGGATTCGTACATTATATGTCGGAGCGGGGTGCTGAGTTAGTGTAAATAGTCACTTGGGTGATGTTTTTGACCTCTCGTCTGGGGTCAGGCAGGGGTGCCCACTCTCGGCTCTCCTCTTCGTTCTGTACATGGAGCCTCTGGGGGCTGCCATTAGGGCAGACACAGGGGTGGAAGGTTTGCTGATCCCTGGAAGTGGTGGGCTGCGTGTTAAGATGACGCAGTACGCCGACGACACTTCCTTGCTGTTGTGCAAGGACTCGTGCCTGACAAGGTCCCTTGCCATCTTTGGGGATTTCACCCGAGCGTCGGGAGCAGTTCTGAACCATGCAAAGTCTTCAGTCAAGTTTTTCGGAAGATGGCGCGGTAGAACGGATGTGCCTGGGGGGTTATCTCTCTGTGAGGGGGCCCTGAGGATTCTCGGGGTCCATTTTGAGACCTCCGGCTCAGCGACGCTAAACTGGAACATGCGTATCGCAGTGGTACAGAGGAAGCTAGCAATGTGGAAAGCTAGGTATTTGTCTTTTATGGGCAAAGTCCTGGTCCTAAAGGTGGATGTGTTGCCGTCTCTTTTTGTATTTGGCATACATCTACCCATTGCCGGCTTGTCTGAGGAGGCCTCTAGTGAGGCTTGTGTTTCAGTTTATGTGGAGTGGCAGGTGCGAGTGGGTCGCCAGGGCACGCATGATCTGTCCCATCGGGGGAGGGAGGTAGGGGGTACCACATTTCCCCCTCAAGCTGGACTCAATTTTTGTTTCCTTCTTGTTAACGGAGCTTGCTCAGCCAGTGATACACCCGTCCGGTTACCTCCTGCGGGTGTTTTTCTCGTATCAGGCGAGAAGCATAATGGTGTGGTCTAACACGGGTCCTCGGGCGGAACAGCTGCCGTGGCACTTTGGTCATGCGGCCAAGTGGCTGCGTGCGCACCCTGAGGTTGAAGTTGCCCGAGTAGGTTTAGATCACAGGCACCTGTACGAGGAGGTCAGAAGGGCAGGGAGTCCGGCGCCTGTAGTGGGCATCTCGGAAGTGGTCTGGGAGGGAGTGCAGGCGCGGGGTCTGGATAACAGGCTCAAGGACCTGAATTGGTTGAGCCTTCATAAGTGTTTGCCGGTACGTTCCATCTTGTACCGGTATAATTTGGTGCAATCCCCCACCTGTCTAAGATCCTCTTGTGGCAGGGAGGAGACTGTGCGCCATGTCTTTTGGGACTGTGCCTTTGCCGGAGTAGTATGGGCTAGGGCACGGGTGTTGTTAGGTTTGGTAAAGGGGATTTTGTATTGACGTGGGCCAGGTTAGAGAGGGGTGTAGGGAGAGCGAGAGGGACGGATAGGGACAGGTTTCTGCTCTGGCTTCTCATGAGTCTCTTTAAACGGGGGCTGTGGGAAGCAAGGCAGAACATGGTGAAGACAGGGAAAGATTGGGGGGTGGAAGGGATAGTGAGGAGGGTGGAAGGAGATTTGAGGGGGAGGATGAAGAGGGAGGAGAGGAAGTGGGGGCAGCATGCTGCTCGGGAGAGGTGGAAGGGGGGTTTAGGGCTGGGTGTCATTTAGATTTGTAAGAGGATAGATTAGGGACGGGGAGATAGGGAGAGGTATTTTATAGGGTAACGGGGAGGGAAGATGCTCCCCTGAGGTTTTGTTTGTGGTTTATGTTTTAGTTTAATTCGTTTATTTAAAATACCATTATTTGTGTATGTATGTAAATTATGAGTTGTAAAGAATGAATGGTATTGAAGATAATAAACTATTTTTATAAAAAAAAAATAAAAAAAAAAAAAATAGGCTCAGTCACTTGGTTTTTTATTTTCAATTGTTTTGGAAGAGAAGAGAAAGAGAAGAGAAGAGAAGAGAAGAGAAGAGAAGAGAAGAGAAGAGAAGAGAAGAGAAGAGAAGAGAAGAGAAGAGAACGAGCGCCATTCTCCTTGCGGAGATGGTGCTAAATACATCAACACGGTCGGTCCCTGGGATTGGGCTGGCCAACACGATTCGGTTTGCTTGGAAGGAAAAGGAGTTTGAGCCTTTAGGACGGGAATCCTTTGGAAGGATAATATTGATGGGGATTCTAAAGCTGACGGTGAAGGACGTGTTTTGTTTCCAAGGCAACTCGTTGGAGGGAGCATACGACGTTGCACTATATACAGAGGAAAAACACGATGATATCCTGAGAAGGGCAAGAGCAGTGGGAGGTGAGAGGCCGATGTGCCACTATGAAATAACAAGCCTGGCGAAGAATAACTTTAGGGTTGTAACTGTAAACATTTACAACCCTTACGTTAAGGACGAAGAGGTGAGGGCTTTTCTGGGGAGATACATGGATAACGTCTCCTCAGCAAGGCACCTCAAAGACTCCCTTGGGTTTTGGAATGGGAGGAGAGGCTTCCAGGCCCTCCTCAGAGAGGACCCAAGGGGACATGGTGGCTACCTCCATCCTCCTGCTATGTTCTCCCTAGGGGCTGACAGGGGACGTTGTATTATGCACGTCAGCCCCCATTTTGCAGACGCTGTATGGCCTATGGTCACATATTCGCCTCATGCAGTGCAAGAAAATGCAGATTTTGTGCATCTGAGGATCACGAGGCGAGGGATTGTGACAAGCCTAAGACGTGCCATGGGTGTGGCTCGTCAGCACACCTGTGGAGGGGGTGCCCGGCCCGTCAGAGGTCATATGCGTCTGCGGCTGGGGGGGAGCAGGAGCGGGGGATGGGGAAGAAGAGGAGGGGAAGGAAGCACGCCTCATGACCAGAGTTCAGGTCCAGAGGGGAAGGCCACAAGGAAGGAGGAGGAGCCAGAAGCGGCGGATGGAAGAGAGAAGGAAACTGAAGGCACGGGAGTAGGAGAACCAGAAAAAGCGGCGGAAGAAGGCAACCGAGTGGAGGAGCATGAGAGAGAAGAAAGCGAGGGAGGAGTGGTGGAGAAGGAGACGGTGGAAGAGAAAGTGGACTGGGGGGAAAGTGCCATGGTGGAAGAGATGAGGGGTATGGTGGAGGAGCTGGCGGGGGGTGGTATCTCTTCACTGCCGCCATCACCAAAGAAGAGTATGAAGAGGAGGGGGCGATTGGCCGACAGTGAGGGGGAAGGGAGAAACCTCTGGGTTGCTGCTGGTTTCCCCAGGCCCTCAACTTCTGTTGGGTGGGGACACACATAACAAGACTCAGGACTGGGTACAAGAGGAGGTGGGAAGTTTTTGTTTGGGGACTCAGCCTCCCCAATTTTTTTCCAAACCAGCTGCAACACTGGGGAGGGGGAGGATTGTGGGGGTAGACCCAGGGTGCAGGGCACCCCGGAGCCAAACACTATTCCTGCATCCTGGGATGGTGTGATGGAGGAAGAGGGGGGGATGTCGGGATTACGGATGGTGTTCTCACCGGTAGATATGGAGCAGGGGAGCATCGGGTGAGTCTCCTGTTTTATGTTTTTTCTGTCTGGGTTTAGAATTTGAGTGTATTACATGTATTTATTTTTCATGGAGTCTAATTTTACTTTTGTTAGTTTAAATGTAAGGAGTTTAAGGGATTTTGTTAAGAGGAGGGCGGTTTTTAGTTATTTGGAGGGTGTGGGGTTTGATTTTTGTTTTTTACAGGAGATTCACCTGAGGGATGGAGGGGATGTTATTAAGTTTAAGAGGGTGGGACAAGGGGAGTCGGTTTGGGGTGTTGGGGGTGCACTCATCGGGGTAGGGATTTTGTGTGGGCACAGGGAGGTAAAAGTGGAGGATTCTTTTGTGGTAATGCAGGGGAGGGTTATAGGGGTGGATGTCACGATAAGGGATTGTAAATTTAGATTAGTGGTGGTGTATGGGCCACAGGTGGTGGCAGACAGGAGGGAGATGGTGGACTGTCTGACGCCCCTGTGTGTCACAAATAGGAAATTAGTGATAGGGGGGGATTTTAATACAGATTTAGGAAGAGGGGGGGATAGCAGTGCGGGTGCCATTGCCGGGCTAATGGCTTGCCATGGTCTGGTAGATGGTGGTCTGCACACTACTTCGAAAATGGACGGTCCTACATGGCGTAACTCCAGGGGGGTTGAGTGGAGGCTCGACTATATTTTTGTACCCAGGTCTTTGGGTAAGTTGTCTGGGCGGCTGTTGCCTGTTTTCTTTTCGGATCACGACGGGGTGCTCCTGCAGGTGGGGTCGCCAGTCTGCCTCTTTGGTAGAGGGTACTGGAAGCTAGATCGGGATGTGCTGGAGGAGCAGGCTTTTGTTGACAGGTTTTATGGTTTCTTTTGGAGGCTTGAGGGCCATGTGCGAGGGGGTGTTAGAGTGGTGGGAATTAGTTAAGGTGAGGATTAGGGCTTTTATAATAGGGTATTGCAAGAGGAAAAAAAGGGAGGAGAGGAGGGAGGTGGATCGTATCCAGAGGTTAATTGAACTCGAATACGAGGCAGGCAACCTCGGCGGGTCGTTTGACTGGGAGAGATCCGCAGCGCAGCTCAGGGAGTTGCAGGAGCGGAAGGCTCGAGCTTTCCTGGAGCGTGCGCATAGTGGCTTTCTAGAACATAATGAGACTTGTTCTGCTATGTTCTTTAAGTCGGTTAGGGCCAGACAGAGTAGGAAGGTAATGCATGGTGTTAGGGAAGAAAATGGTAGTATAGTTAGAGAACCAGAGGATATGGTCAGGGTGACAACTGATCATTTCCAAGGTTTATTTAAGGAAAGGGAAATAGATGTAGAGCAGGGAAATGTGTTTTTAGAACACTTGTCCAGGCGGTTGCCGGAGGACATTAGAGAAGTGATGGAGGCCCAGATTTCACTAGAAGAGGTTGAGAGCGCTCTTAGGAGGATGGGAAAAGGGAAGGTGCCTGGGATGGATGGGCTGCCGGCTGAGTTTTATCTCAAGTTTTGGGGTATACTTGGACCAGTGGTCCTCGAAGTCTTGAAGGCCATCCTTGAGACTGGGGTCCCGGGGGGGATCAATGGCTGTTGGTGTGCTGTCACTTTTATATAAGAAGGGGGAAGTAACAGACCTTGGCAACTGGCGGCCGTTGACCATGCTGTGTGTAGATTACAAGCTACTTGCAAAGGTTTTAGCAGACCGGTTGCGCACAGCCCTTCCCTACTTCGTCCATGAGGATCAGACGTGCGGGGTAGAGGGCCGCTCTATTAGATGGAACCTACAGTTAATCAGGGACTCCATCGCTTGGGTTGAAGATAGAGGACTGCCTTTAATGGTAGCAGCGCTAGATCAGGCGAAAGCCTTTGATCGCGTGAATAGATCCTTTTTATTCAGAGTGTTAGGTCGATTAGGATTTGGGGAGAAGTTCATAGGATGGATTCGTACATTATATGTCGGAGCGGGGTGCCGAGTTAGTGTAAATAGTCACTTGGGTGACGTTTTTGACCTCTCGTCTGGGGTCAGGCAGGGGTGCCCACTCTCGGCTCTCCTCTTCGTTCTGTACATGGAGCCTCTGGGGGCTGCCATTAGGGCAGACACAGAGGTGGAAGGATTGTTGATCCCTGGAAGTGGTGGGCTGCGTGTTAAGATGACGCAGTATGCAGACGACACTTCCTTGCTGCTGTGCAAGGACTCGTGCCTGACAAGGTCCCTTGCCATCTTTGGGGATTTCACCCGAGCGTCGGGAGCGGTTCTGAACCATGCAAAGTCTTCCGTCAAGTTTTTCGGGAAGATGGTGCGGTAGAACGGATGTGCCCGGGGTTATCTCTCTGTGAGGGGGCCCTGAGGATTCTCGGGGTCCATTTTGAGACCTCCGGCTCAGCGACGCTAAACTGGAACATGCGTATCGCAGTGGTACAGAGGAAGCTAGCAATGTGGAAGGCTAGGTATTTGTCTTTTATGGGCAAAGTCCTGGTCCTAAAGGTGGATGTGTTGCCGTCTCTTTTGTATTTGGCGTACATCTACCCATTGCCGGCTTGTCTGAGGAGGCCTCTAGTGAGGCTTGTGTTTCAGTTCATGTGGAGTGGCAGGTGCAAGTGGGTCGCCAGGGCACGCATGCTCTGTCCCATCGGGGAGGGAGGTAGGGGGGTACCACATTTCCCCCCCTCAAGCTGGATGCAATTTTTGTTTCTTTCTTGTTAAAGGAGCTTGCTCATCCAGTGCTACACCCGTCCGGTTACCTCCTGCGGGTGTTCATCTCGTATCAGGCGAGAAGCGTAATGGTGTGGTCTAACACGGGTCCTCGGGCGGTACAGCTGCCGTGGCACTTTGGTCATGCGGCCAAGTGGCTGCGTTCGCACCCTGAGGTTGAAGTTGCCCGAGTAGGTTTAGATCACAGGCACCTGTACGAGGAGGTCAGAAAGGCAGGGAGTCCGGCGCCTGTAGTGGGCATCTCGGAAGTGGTCTGGGAGGGAGTGCAGGCGCGGGGTCTGGACAACAGGCTCAAGGACCTGAATCGGTTGAGCCTCCATAAGTGCTTGCCGGTACGTTCCATCATGTACCGGTATAGTTTGGTGCAATCCCCACACCTGTCCAAGATCCTCTTGTGGCAGGGAGGAGACTGTGCGCCATGTCTTTTGGGACTGTGCCTTTGCCGGAGTAGTATGGGCTAGGGCACGGGTGTTGTTAGGTTTGGTAAGGGGGGATTTTGTATTGACGTGGGCCAGGTTAGAGAGAGGTGTAGGTAGAGCGAGAGGGACGGATAGGGACAGGTTTCTGCTCTGGCTTCTCATGAGTCTCTTTAAACGGGGGCTGTGGGAAGCCAGGCAGAACATGGTGAAGACAGGGAGAGATTGGGGGTGGAAGGGATAGTGAGGAGGGTGGAAGGAGATTTGAGAGGGAGGATGAAGAGGGAGGAGAGGAAGTGGGGGCAGCATGCTGCTCGGGAGAGGTGGAAGGGGGGTTTAGGGCTGGGTGTCATTTAGATTTGTAAGGGGATAGATTAGGGACGGGGAGATAGGGAAAGTTAGTTTGTAGGGTGACTGGGAGGGAAGATGCTCCCCTGAGGTTTTGTTTGGGGTTTTTGTTTAGTTAAATTAAAATACCATTATTGGAGTATGTATGAAAATTATGAGTTGTAAAGAATGAATGGTATTGAAGGTAATAAATTATTTTTTATAAAAATAAAAAAGATAGGCTGTTTGGGTTTTCACGTTACGTTTGTTGTTTTGTATTTTCATCTTTATTAAAGATGTATACAAATAACCACGCTGCATTTTGGTCCTGCTCTCCTTCACCGGAAGAAAACCGTAACAATAGTCTGCACTTTAACCCCACAGTCATTATATCATCAGTGCTGGAGTACAGAGCCAAAACAAACAAAGAAATGTCATTGTCCCAATACTTTTGGAGCTCACTATGTATTTTTTCTTTACTGACAAATAAAATCAACCAACCAATCATGATCGTGACAAAGACACACTTTATGTACTGTTTAAGTGCCATTTTTTGCTTATGACAGAATCCCTAGCTCTCCTCGGCTCTGCCATGTGTAGTGCCTCTTATCTACAATTGATTAAAGTGACATTTAATGTTTGCTGGGAAGGCTAAAGGCGTGACCCTCGGCTGTGGTAAATATGAACACTGCATCACTAACAGGAGGAGAGAAGTAGCTTTGAGCTATTCAGTGAAGAGCCCTGTACATAATGAAGTGGTTATGCTACACTGATTGATATTCTATAAAGCATTCAGAAACTGCATGTTCGCTTACAATTCTCTAGTGAGGCTGCTGTTCTATCTCCCTGACAACATTATTATTATTTTTTACCTTTTATTTAACTAGGCAAGTCAGTTAAGAACAAATTCCTATTTACAATGACGGCCTACCCCAGCCAAACCCAGACGACGCTGGGCCAATTGTGAGCCGCCCTATGGGACATAACGACCCTGCCATGAGAGTTCTCTGGCCTGCTGCACTGATGATGGGGAGACAACATCCACATCAAGTTCCTGCTAGGTGAGATGAGGCTGAAAGTGATGTGTGAAGGCTGAGGATACTGAGTGGTTGGTGTGTGAAGGGATATGTTAGGTGTGGTAGGGTATCTAACTTGACCCATTATACCCCGCTTTAAAGGACCTGTTTGAAGCCAGCGGGAGAGAAAGATGAAAGTGGGAACACAGAGTGGGCACCATCTGACGTGGGTCACTCTTTGTCCAACAAAATGGAACAAAATACAAATCAATGAGGAGGGAAAAAACACAAACACAGAAGATTATAAATATATTTGTAATGATAATCACCATGAACAAGGGAACACTGATGATGATGGTGATTGTATTAACATGCAGAGAGAGAATCAACATGCAGGTTTTGTACAACTGGGTCAAGTGTTGCTTTTGAAATTATATGGAAATGTGCTTGCCATGGTGATGCTGCAGCCGTGTCAGAAGACTGTTGCCATGACATGAGAAATGTGCTTAAATATATAAAATACGTGTTATATATACAGTAGCTGTATGTAAAATAACTTTTTACTTGAGGGCGCAATATACTATTATTGTGAACAAAGAGAATAATTAGGTCTGGTGTTTATGTTCAAACAAGAGCGAAATTGTGGTTTAGATATTTTGGGAGGAAAATAGCCACATTTCCTGCAATTCTACAAAGTTTTACATTACTTTTAATGCCTCTTGATGGGTATATGGAGGGGTATTTTGAAAACACAGTATAAGTGGCAGGATAAGTGGGGATAAGTCATCACCATCATTAATGAAGGTATTTCAAGGCAAATATTAAGAATACACAAAATATGAAGACTGAGTTCAACTATGATGCCCACATGCATATTAATATTAAGAGACAAAGGTTAAAAACGTTGTTTTATTATAGTTCGCTTACCTTATGCCCAGTCCAATAAAAAAAAGATGAAAGAATATATATATATATACAGTCCCAGTCAGAAGTTTGGTCACACCTAGTCATTCCAGGGCCTTTCTTTATTTGTACTATTTTCTAAATTGTTTAATAATAGTGAAGACATCAAAAATAGGAAATAACACATATGGAATCATGTAGTAACCAAAAAAAGTGTATATTTTAGATTCTTTAAAAAGTAGCCACTCTTTGCCTTGATGACAGCTTTGCACACTCTTGGCATTCTCTCAACCAGCTTCATGAGGAATGCTTTTCCAACAGTCTTTAAGGGGTTCCCACATATGGTGAGCACATGTTGGTTGCTTTTCCTTCACTCTGCGGTCCAACTCATCCCAAATCATCAGAGGTAGGACCACGGACAGCTCAGAGGAAACTTCTAGACGGCAGCAGTTCATAGTCACTTAATTAACTCTACCTACATGTACATACTACCTCAACTAACCGGTGCCTCTGGACATTGACTCTGTACCGGTACCCCCCTGTATATATTGGTATATACAGTTGAAGTCGGAAGTTTACATCCACCTTAGCCAAATACATTTAAACTCATTTGTCACAATTCCTGACATTTAATCCTAGCAAAAAATCCCTGTTTTAGGTCAGTTAGGATCACCACTTTATTTTAAGAATGTGAAATGTCAGAATAATAGTAGAGAGAATGATTTATTTCAGCGTTTATTTCATTCATCAAATCAAATGTATTTATAAAGCCCATCTTACATCAGCTGAAACCTCAAAGTACTGTACAGAAACCCAGCCTAAAACCCCAAACAGCAAGCAATGCAGGTGGAGAAGCACTGTGGCTAGGAAAAACTCCCTAGAACGGCCAGAAACTAGGAAGAAACCTAGAGAGGAACCAGGCTAAGAGGAGTGGCCAGTCCTCTTTCATCACATTCCCAGTGGGTCAGAAGTTTACATACACTCAATTAGTATTTGGTCGCACTGCCTTTAAATTGTTTAACTTGGGTCAAATGTTTTGGGAAGCCTTCCACAAGCTTCCCACAATAAGTTGGGTGAATTTTGTCCCATTCTTCCTGACAGAGCTGGTGTAACTGAGTCAGGTTTGTAAGCCTCCTTGATCGCACATGCTGTTTCAGTTCTGTCCACAAATGTTCTTTAGGATTGAGGTCAGGGCTTTGTGATGGCCACTCCAATACCTTGACTTTGTTGCCCTTAAGCCATTTTGCCACAACTTTGGAAGTGTGCTTGAGGTCATTGTCCATTTGGAGGACCCATTTGTGACCAAGCTTTAACTTCCTGACTGATGTCTTGAGATGTTGCTTCAATGTATCAACATAATTTTCCTACCTCATGATGCCATCTATTTTGTGAAGTGCACCAGTCCCTCCTGCAGAAAAGCACTCCCACAACATGATGCTGCCACCACCGGGCTTCATGGTTGGGATGGTGTTCTTCGGCTTGCAAGCCTCCCCTTTTTTCCTCCAGACATAACAATGGTCATTATGGCCAACAGTTCTATTTTTGTTTCATCAGACCAGAGGACATTTCTCCAAAAAGTATGATCTTTGTCCCCATGTGCAGTGGCAAACCATAGTCTGGCTTTTTTATGGCGGTTTTGGAGCAGTGGCTTCTTCCTTGCTGAGCGGCCTTTCAGGTTATGTCGATATAGGACTCGTTTTACTGTGGATATAGATACTTTTGTACCTGTTTTCTCCAGCATCTTCACAAGGTCCTTTGCTGTTGTTCTGGGATTGATTTGCACTTTTCACACCAAAGTATGTTCATCTCTAGGAGACAGAATGCGTCTCCTTCCTGAGCGGTATGGCGGCTGCATGGTCCCATGGTGTTTATACTTGCGTACTATTGTTTGTACAGATGAACGTGGTGCCTTCAAGCATTTGGAAATTGCTCCCAGGGATGAACCAGACTTGTGGAGGTCTACAATAATTTTTCTGAGGTCTTGGCTGATTTATTTTGATTTTCCCATGATGTCAAGCAAAGAGGCACTGAGTTTGAAGGTAGGCCTTGAAATATATCCACTTGACTGATAGGCTAATTGCCATTATTTGAGTCAATCAGAAGCTTCTAAAGCCATGACATCATTTTCTGGAATTTTACAAGCTGTTTAAAGGCACAGTCAACTTAGTGTATGTAAACTTCTGACCCACTGGAATTGTGATGCAATGAATTATAAATGAAACAATCTGTCTGTAAAAAAAAAAAATGGGGAAAATTACTTGTGTCAAAAAGTAGATGTCCTGATCGACTTACCAAAACTATTGTTTGTTAACAAGAAATTTGTGGAGTGGTTGAAAAACAAATTTTAATGACTCCAACCTAGGTGTATTTAAACTTCCGACTTCAACTGTGTGTATATCCACTTCTGGCACCGACAGAGATGGCCGCCTCACGTCGTGTTCCTAGGAAACTATGCAGTATTTTTTTTTATGTGTTATTTCTTACATTGGTACCCCAGGTAATCTTAGGTTTTATTACATACAGTCGGGAGGAACTACTGGATATAAGAGCAACGTCAACTCGCCATTATTACGACCAGGAATTATTACGACTTTCCCGAAGCGGATCCTCTGTTTAGCCCACCACCCAGGACAATGGATCGGATCCCAGCCGGCGAACCAAAACAACGACGCCGTAAAAGGGGCAGACGAAGCGGTCTTCTGGTCAGGCTATGGAGACGGGCACATCGCTCACCGCTCCCGAGCATACTACTTGCCAATGTCCAGTCTCTTGACAACAAGGTTGATGAAATCCGAGCAAGGGTAGCATTCCAGAGAGACATCAGAGACTGTAACGTTCTTTGCTTCACGGAAACATGGCTCACTCGAGACACGCTATCGGAGTTGGTTTCTTCACGCATCGCGCCGACAGAAACAAGCATCTTTCTGGTAAGAAGAAGGGCGGGGGTGTATGCCTTCGATTATAATCACAGTCGCATATATTCCCCCCCAAGCAGACACATCAATGGCCCTGGACTAACTTTATTTGACAAGGCTAATCTGAAAACAAGACTCCTTAAATTCTATTAGCATATCGATTGTGCTAATGTCCAGTCTCTGGCTGGTAAAACCCTGGATCATTGTTATTCTAACTTCCGCGACGCATATAAGGCCCTCCCCCTGATCACAACTCCATTTTGTTGCTCCCTGCCTATAGACAGAGACTAAAACAGGAAGCTCCCGCGCTCAGGTCTGTTCAACGCTGGTCCGACCAATCGGATTCCACACTTCAAGATTGCTTCGATCACATGGACTGGGATATGTTCCGCATTGCGTCAAACAACAACATTGACGAATACGCTGATTCAGTGAGCGAGTTTATTAGCAAGTGCATTGGAGACGTCGTACCCACAGCAACTATTAAAATATTCCCAAACCAGAAACCGTGGATTGATGGCAGCATTCACGGGAAACTGAAATCGCGAACCACTGCTTTAACCAGGGCAAGGAGACCGGAAACATGACCGAATACAAACAGTGTTGCTATTCCCTCCACAAGGCAATCAAACAAGCTAAGCATCAGTATAGAGACAAAGTAGAGTCGCAATTCAACGGCTCAGACACAAGAGGTATGTGGCAGGGTCTACAGTCAATCACGGATTACAAAAAGAAAACCAGCCCCATCGTGGACCAGGATGTCTTGCTCCCAGACAGACTAAACAACTTCTTTGCTCACTTTGAGGACAATACAGTGTCACTGACATGGTCCGCTACCAAAACCTGCAGACTCTCCTTCACTGCAGCCGACGCGAGTAAAACATTTAAACGTGTTAACCCTCGCAAGGCTGCAGGCCCAGACATATTCAATCAATCCTTATCCCAGTCTGCTGTTCCCACATGCTTCAAGAGGGCTACCATTGTTCCTGTTCCCAAGAAAGCTGAGGTAACTGAGATAAACAACTACCGCCCCGTAGCACTCACTTCCGTCATCATGAAGTGCTTTGAGAGACTAGTCAAGGACCAGATCACCTCCACCCTACCTGACACCCTAGACCCACTCCAATTTGCTTACCGCCCCAATAGGTCCACAGACGACGCAATCGCAGCCACACTGCACACTGCCCTAACCCATGTGGACAAGAGGAATACCTATGTGAGAATGCTGTTCATCGACTATAGCTCAGCATTTAACACCATAGTACCCTCCAAACTCGTCATCAAGCTCGAGACCCTGGGTCTCGACCCCGCCCTGTGCAACTGGGTACTGGACTTCCTGACGGGCCGCCACCAGGTGGTGAGGGTAGGTAACAACATCTCCACCCTGCTGATCCGCAACACTGGAGCCCCACAAGGGTGCGTTCTGAGCCCTCCCCTGTACTCCCTGTTCACCCACGACTGCGTGGCCATGCACGCCTCCAACTCAATCATCAAGTTTGCAGACGACACTACAGTGGTAGGCTTGATTACCAACAATGACGAGACGGCCTACAGGGAGGAGGTGAGGGCCCTCGGAGTGTGGTGTCAGGAAAATAACCTCACACTCAACGTCAATAAAACAAAGGAGAAGATCGTGGACTTCAGGAAACAGCAGAGGGAGCATCCCCCTATCCACATCGACGGGACAGTAGTGGAGAGGGTAGAAAGTTAAGTTCCTCGGTGTACACATCACAGACAAACTGAATTGGTCCACCCACACAGACAGCGTGGTGAAGAAGACGCAGCAGCGCCTCTTCAACCTCAGGAGGCTGAAGAAATTCGGCTTGTCACCAAAAGCACTCACAAACTTTTACAGATGCACAATCGAGAGCATCCTGTTGGGCTGTATTACCGCCTGGTACGGCAACTGCTCCGTCCACAACCGTAAGGTACTCCAGAGGGTAGTGAGGTCTGCACAACGCATCACCGGGGGCAAACTACCTGCCCTCCAGGACACCTACACCACCCGATGTCACAGGAAGGCCATAAAGATCATCAAGGACAACAACCACCCGAGCCACTGCCTGTTCACCTCGCTATCATCCAGAAGGCGAGGTCAGTACAGGTGCATCAAAGCAGGGACAGAGAGACTGAAAAACAGCTTCTATCTCAAGGCCATCAGACTGTTAAACAGCCACCACTAACATTGAGTGACTGCTGCCAACATACTGACTCAACTCCAGCCACTTTAATAATGGAAAAATTGATGTAAAAAATATATCACTAGCCACTTTAAACAATGCCACTTAATATAATGTTTACATACCCTACATTACTCATCTCATACGTATATACTGTACTCCATACCATCTACTGCATCTTGCCTATGCGGTTCTGTACCATCACACATTCATATATCTTTATGTACATATTCTTCATCCCTTTACATTTGTGTGTATAAGGTAGTTGTTGTGAAATTGTTAGGTTAGATTACTCGTTGGTTATTACTGCATTGTCGGAACTAGAAGCACAAGCATTTCGCTACACTCGCATTAACATCTGCTAACCATGTGTATGTGACAAGTTACATTTGATTTGATTTATATATATATAATTTACTGCTGCTCTTTACTTGTTACTTATCCATATATATATCTATATATATATATATAAACGGTTTTAAGGACAGACAATTATGGAAGATCTGTTAGTCACTTCCAATAACATGCAACAAGAAGCAAATCGGCAGCAACCGGAAACCAATCGCTTGTTATTGGGGGAACAAAGGAAGTGTCAATGATGAATATGAACATGTATATGAATATGAAGATGAATATGAACATGCAAAAGTTAACTGCGGAAATCACTGCAGTGAAAATTGCTCAACAGACCACGGGTCTACCCATCGTGGCCACTCGGTATCTGCAGAAAATGCTGCTGAATGATGACGTTGAGGCTTTTCTAAAGACATTTGAGTGTATTGGCAGAACGAGAGGCATGGCCACACTTCTTCACGCACCGAAGAAGGAAATATTAGCACGGTTGGGAGAATTGTCTCTTTGAGGGCACATTGGTTCCATACTTGGACGTATCCACCCGAGAAGGCACACAGATCACAGATGTTTGACCTGCTCCACCTAGCCAAAAAATAGCTAGAGCCCGAGACCCTCAATACTGGGGCCATCATGGAAAGAATAGTGAATGACCACTACATCCGGGGCTTACCTTACAAGCTAAAGAAGGTTGTCAGCCAGGGCAGTCCCACCACAGAGGACAGAGTGGTGGAGCTCGTTGAGAGATGTCGAGCAACAGAAAAACTGCTCAAACCTAGCCATCTGGACAGAACCAACCAGGAAAAGGGAGGCCTCAAAGAAGGAGGAAGACAGCCATCCCAAATGGAGAGACCCCGGGTTTGGAAATAAATAATTCAAAGGGCGGATGGGGAATGTGGGCGCCAGGATCATGTTTTCCAACCTGAAGCAAAGACAATGAATAGAGTGGTTGATACTGACACCCAGGAGTGCTACCACTGTGCAGAAATAGGACACATCGTATGGAACTGTCCCAAGAAGGAGGAACCCATGCAGGTCGACATTTCCAATCTACACCACTGCCATGTTTCTGCCCATGTCCAAGCCCATCGCCATCCACCGCACCTCAATCGGGTGCAGGTCCAAGGGAAAGAAGTAGATGCTCTTCTAGACTCCGGGAGCATGATCTTCCTCATCACGCCTTCAGTACTAATGTCACGTCTCTCGTCGGAATGAGGATCGGACCAAAGCGCAGGGTAGTAAGTGTTCATGATTTTTATTTATCAAAACACTCGAGCAAAATAACAAAGTGAAAAACGAACAGTTCTGTAAGGCTATACAGAAAACAACTACCCACAAAACACAGGTGGGAAAAAGGCTGCCTAAGTATGATTCCCAATCAGAGACAACGATAGACAGCTGCCTCTGACTGAGAACCACACTCGGCCAAAAACAAAGAAATAGAAAACATAGAAATAAACAAACTAGAATTCCCACCCTAGTCACACCCTGGCCTAACCAAAATAAAGAATAAAAGCCTCTCTATGGCCAGGGCGTGACAACTAACCCACCAGCAGAGGACTGCCGCTCCAACCATGGACATCACCTGTGTACATGGTGCCGTGACTTTACTTCCTTAATCTGATGACTGTTACTTATCGAACAAACTAACTGTGTTTAATTGTTACCCGATGAAATTAATCACGGAACAATTAACTCAGTAGGAATTTGGGGCACCATGGAAACAGTTGTTTAAAGAGTTACCATCTCCCGAATTATACTCTAATGGTCTTTACCTATCACCATCATAAAACAGTCAACATATTAATCATAACCTCGTCTCATATCATCATTCTGAACAGTCGTAACCTCTTGCATCTGCAAAAACCCCAGTCTTACTTATGATTCAGTACTACAAAAATTGGTTTAATTATTTATTCACTAGCTAAATAAATGATAGCACAGGATAACATACCCACTTAATACAATAGGAAAATGTCCCTAGCGGACTGACACAATATGGTTGCTTTTTACAAAAGGACATGGGGAGGGAGAGAGAGAGAAAAAGAGACACTTATCGTTGATACATGTTAGAAACAATTCTCACAGTAATCATATACTTTGCACACAAACCGCCGCCACTTTGGAGTAAAAAATCATGAATGAATTTAAGTGTGACTGCCTATGTTTGCCGTTTATCTCTGTCGGAACCAGCCCTCCTTAGGAAGGGTGATTGGCCTTTCAGCAGCACGCTTGTAAGGCTCTGATTGTCCGAAATGGGTTTGGACCCGTCTCTTCTACTGTTGTTCACTCTGGACGATGCTCCTTTGAAGATATGCTAGCCAGCCATGTCGATGGTTCCCATTGAGTGATGAAGGTAACATACTACAGTGATTTGAGAAGAGTAGTAGAGTGGTCCCACTTAAATGTGCTTTTCTATATACTTTTCTTAGGACAACTATTCAGCTTTATCAGTGATTGTCTGGGAGGTGAGCTTCTCTTTTCCACCACGTGTTGGCATTCAGGGTTCAAACCACTTAACACGCACAGCTGCAGCCTGGCGATGTTCTGGTCTGGGAGGTGAGTTTATTTTTTTTCACCTCGTATTGAGGTCCAAAGTTCCAACCATTTCAAACGTGTAGCTACTGCTTCATGCTTTTCTGGTCTAAATGTTAATTTCTTTACCATTCCCCACGTTCTCTGTTAGGAATATTTTTCCAGTATTCGCTTTATAACGTGATAGAGTTTCGTCAGGAAACCTCAGTGTAGATAAAGCACATTACTCTGTGAAATTTGGAGAGGGATGTTCTCTCTCCTCGATTTACAACAGGGTGTGAACTGTCAACCCCCCCAGCAGCTCCCTCCTCCCCTCTGTGGGTGAGAGAGGGTCTGGTTACTGTCATCCATTGCCAAGCTGATCTGACCCATTCAGATCCTCACAGGACAGTCATAACAATGGGGACACCAAAACTAACCCAACCGCAGATGTAGAGATTAACACCACCAGAGGGCAGTTCAGAGGTAACCTAGGGTTGGTTGAAAACCTACCATATCCGGTGCTACTGGGACGCGACTGTCCATATTTTCAAGAACTGTGGAAAGGACTACAAGGACAAAGGAGATGACTGTGCCTGTAATAGAGCATGCCAGGTACCATTTACATTTTCCAGTGAAAAGAAAATGAAACCGATACCAAAAAACTCCCTGACCTATGATAGGAGAATTGCCAAATAGGTACTTACCTTCCACATTCCCGTAGCCGACACTCGAGTTCTCCTGGGATAAGAAGGGGAAAGACTGTCACATGAATTGACGCTGGAGAGACGCAGGTACGGGGAGTAAAACAGCTTATCCCATTCCGAGAATAAATGAGATGATAGAAAGACTGGGAAATGCCTGGTTCATTAGTACACTTGACCTAACCAAGGGGTATTGGCAGGTTCCTCTGACCCCTGCAGCCCGTGAGAAGACGGCATTCTCCACTCCAGATGACCTGTTCGAATATGTGCGACTGCCCTTTGAACTTCATGGAGCCCCCGCCACATTTAAAAGGCTGATGGAAAGCATTCTTCGCCCACATCAATCCTATGCTGCAGTCTACCTGAACGATGTGATAATCCACAGCCACATGTGGGAGGAGCACCTAATCCGATTAACAGCGGTCATCGACACCCTTCGGCAAGCAGGACTCACGACCAACCCAAAGAAATGCACGCTGGGGGTAAGTGAAGCAAAGTATTTGGGCTATTCCATAGGGCGAGGGTTGATGAAACCACAAGAGAAGGTCGCAGCGATCCATAATTGGCCTTGACGAGTGAATAAGAAACAGGTATGGGCTTTACAGTTATTACAGATGTTTCATCCAGGATTATGCAATCATCTCAGGACCCCTGTGTGACCTGACCTGGAAGGGCCAATCTGCCATGGTACAGTGGAACCCTGCGGCCGAAGAGGCATTTCAGAAACTGAAAACGGCCTTATGCACTGCCCCTGTGTTGTATTCGCCAGATTTCTCGAAACCTCTGATTGTCCAGACAGATGCATCGGACACTGGAATTGGAGCTGCACTCTCGCAGGAAGTTAATGGAGAGGAACATCCAGTGCTGTACATTAGCCGTAAGACGATTCCCCGTGAAACCAAATATCAACAGTGGAAAAAGAGTGTTTGGCAATCAAAACAAATCAAATCAAATGTATTTATATAGCCCTTCGTACATCAGCTGATATCTCAAAGTGCTGTACAGAAACCCAGCCTAAAACCCCAAACAGCAAGCAATGCAGGTGTAGAAGCACAGTGGCTAGGAAAAACTCCCTAGAAAAGGCCAAAACCTAGGAAGAAACCTAGAGAAGAACCAGCCAGTCCTCTTCTGGCTGTGCCGGGTGGAGATTATAACAGAACATGGCCAAGATGTTCAAATGTTCATAAATGACCAGCATGGTCGAATAATAATAAGGCAGAACAGTTTAAACTGGAGCAGCAGCACAGTCAGGTGGAAGTTGAAACTGGAGCAGCAGCATGGCCAGGTGGACTGGGGACAGCAAGGAGTCATCATGTCAGGTAGTCCTGGGGCTATCAAATGGCCTCAAATGGCCTCGAGTCCTTGAAATATTATGTTCTGGGCTGCAAGTTTGTACTGACGACAGATCACGCTCCCCTTACCTGGAGAAAGTAGAATAAGGACACTAACGCCTGAATCACCCGGTAGTTCCTCAGCCTCCAGCCTTTCCACTATCGGATCGTCCACCGTTCATGTTCTAAACATGGTAATGCTGATACCATGTCTCATATGCATGCCATGTTTTCTTTGACCGCTCTGACCACAGGGTCAATAGTGGGGGGAGGTATGTAGCAGTTTCAGGGGTTGTGTGGTGGATGAATGTTTTGTTTCATCGATTTTTGGCTGCCAGGACCAGGGACAGCATTGTGAAGTATTGCCCAGAGGCAGGATCACGGTGTCATGACGTTGGACTGTGGGTAAGGTTTATGACCCCCTCATAAATACCTTTCTCCCCTCTCTCTCTCTTCTCTACTGAAGGACGCTTGAATAGCCTGTGTTAAACATAGAGTCTGGGAACATCAAATGGTGGGGGAAAGGAACCATATTTCGGTAATCCAACCAGTGGAAAATATGCGTTGGTACTTAATGAATATGATGTCAGTTCGGTTGTCATCTGAGACATTATAACTGATGACAGGACGACATAAACTGTATCTGGGAAAGTCTACACATTCTAGGTATCAGATTCACATGGAATTGTTGTGCAATTTAAATGTTTGAATATGAATCTATTTGTGAAAAGATTCAATTTAATTTTAGCTTCCAAATGAGAGAATTGAGTTTTCATAAGGTTAGAGCTCTGCTCAATCAGTGGCCCCGCCCCTGTGAAGAGACATTGGTTATAAACTATGAAACACACTCTTCTCTCCCTCCACTATATAAGCCCTTGACGAAAATGTAACCTTCTGTTCCGAGGACGTGAGGACGACGGTCCATATGTTAAAAAGGACTGACATGTCAACTACAGAACTAAGCCAACCTCAGCGTGCGCTTTGGTTATGAATGGTATGAACTTTGAACTCTTATTCACTAAAGAAGTGAGACATTCTAGCCGTTGAGTTAGCAACAGCAGCTGTAAACGTGGGCTAGGAAAGGATGGACGACGTACTCTGTCTACCACACAACGACGACACTACAACGTATCCCGTTCACCACCAGAGACACTCTTCAAAGGACTCTGTTGAGCAACACTGCCTTCCATCTACCACCAACCTATTGAAGCGCAGCTCAGAGTTAATATTTATTGCATTTTCCTTTTCCAAATGGGCGGTAATTTAGAATGCATAAGATTCTGTATTTACGAGAGTAGCTGCCTACGGCCCGATTGTAAGGGTTTTCTTCTGGTGAAAGAGAGGCGGACCAAAATGCAGCGTGGTGGTTATTCATGTTTTTAATAAAGACGACTATACATGAACAGACTATACAAAACAAGAAAAGTGAAAACCTAAACAGTCCTATCTAGTGCAAACACAAAGACAGGAACAATCACCCACAAAACCCAACACAAAACAGGCTACCTAAATATGGTTCCCAATCAGAGACAATGACTAACACCTGCCTCTGATTGAGAACCATATCAGGCCAAACATAGAAATAGACAAACCAGACACACAACATAGAATGCCCACCCAGCTCACGTCCTGACCAACACTAAAACAAGGAAAACACATACGAACGATGGACAGAACGTGACACCGATAGAGACATAGCTTCTCCCTTTGTTCCTCAAGTCTTCCCGCTCTTTCACTCAAACCCAACCCACTTTCTTTGTGTAACCAGCAGTCATATCTGTTCCGTCCGCCAGGGACATTTTCCTTTATGACATAATTTGTAATCGATGTATGATTCATTCTGTGTTTATGTAATTCTGTGTGATTAGTTAGGTATATAGTAAATAAATAATTAAACCCAATTTTGTATTGCTGATTCAACTTGTTAGCCAGGGTTCGTGAAGATAACCAATAATTTACAACTTTCAGATGAGACTGAAATAAGGTGACGATTAATATTGACTGCTATTGATGTAAAATATTACTAGGTCTTTAAGAGTTTATTCGGAAGATAACAGCTCTATAAACACTCTTTTGTGGTGCCCCGACTTTCTAGTTAATTACATTTAAATGATTAGCTCTGTCACGTTCGTCATAACGAGGAGACCAAGGCGCAGCGTGATAAGAATACATTATTATTTTATTACACAAAGAACACTAAACAAAACAACAAAACGAACGTGACGCTATAAGACACGAGTGCTGACATGCAACTACACATAGACAATAACCCACAAAACCAAAATGGAAACCTAAATAGGATCCCCAATCAGAGACAGCGATAAACAGCTGCCTCTGATTGGGAACCAACTCAGGCCACCATAGACCTACATTTACCTAGACATACCAAAACCCCATTGATATACAAAAACCCTAGACGTGTTCTTACCCTATGATTTTGAACATTAAAATAAACTGGGAAATGTACATGGCAGGCATTGTTGTCACCTTAGCTTGATACATAACTTCTGAGGTGTAGGAAGCACTAACATCAACACCAATCAGCTTACACCACCGCACACAGTTGTGGAAAAAGTATCCAATTGTCAAACTTGAGTAAAATTAAAGATACCTTAATAGAAAATGACTCAGGTAAAAGTGAAAGTCACCCAGTAAAATACTATTTGAGTAGAAGTCTAAAAGTATTTGGTTTTAGATATACTTAAGTATCAAAAGTAAAACTACACTGCTCAAAAAAATAAAGGGAACACTAAAATAACACATCCTAGATCTGAATGAATGAAATATTCTTATTAAATACTTTTTTCTTTACATAGTTGAATGTGCTGACAACAAAATCACACAAAAATGATCAATGGAAATCAAATTTATCAACCCATGGAGGTCTGGATTTGGAGTAACACTCAAAATTAAAGTGGAAAACCACACTACAGGCTGATCCAACTTTGATGTAATGTACTTAAAACAAGTCAAAATGAGGCTCAGTAGTGTGTGTGGCCTCCACGTGCCTGTATGACCTCCCTACAATGCCTGGGCATGCTCCTGATGAGGTGGCGGATGGTCTCCTGAGGGATCTCCTCCCAGACCTGGACTAAAGCATCCGCCAACTCCTGGACAGTCTGTGGTGCAACGTGGCGTTGGTGGATGGAGCGAGACATGATGTCCCAGATGTGCTCAATTGGATTCAGGTCTGGGGAACGGGCGGGCCAGTCCATAGCATCAATGCCTTCCTCTTGCAGGAACTGCTGACACACTCCAGCCACATGAGGTCTAGCATTGTCTTGCATTAGGAGGAACCCAGGGCCAACCGCACCAGCATATGGTCTCACAAGGGGTCTGAGGATCTCATCTCGGTACCTAATGGCAGTCAGGCTACCTCTGGCGAGCACATGGAGGGCTGTGCGGCCCCCCAAAGAAATGCCACCCACACCATGACTGACCCACCACCAAACCGGTCATGCTGGAGGATGTTGCAGGCAGCAGAACATTCTCCACGGCGTCTCCAGACTGTCACATGCTCAGTGTGAACCTGCTTTTATATGTGAAGAGCACAGGGCGCCAGTGGCGAATTTGCCAATCTCGGTGTTCTCTGGAAAATGCCAAACGTCCTGCACGGTGTTGGGCTGTAAGCACATCCCCCACCTGTGGACGTCGGGCCCTCATACCACCCTCATGGAGTCTGTTTCTGACCGTTTGAGCAGACACATGCACATTTGTGGCCTGCTGGAGGTCCTTTTGCACGGCTCTGGCAGTGCTCCTCCTGCTCCTCCTTGCACAAAGGTGGAAGTAGCGGTCCTGCTGCCGGGTTGTTGCCCTCCTACGGCCTCCTCCACGTCTCCTGATGTACTGGCCTGTCTCCTGGTATCGCCTCCATGCTCTGGACACTACGCTGACAGACACAGCAAACCTTCTTGGCACAGCTCGCATTGATGTGCCATCCTGGATGAGCTGCACTACCTGAGCCACTTGTGTGGGTTGTAGACTCCGTCTCATGCTACCACTAGAGTGAAAGCACCGCCAGCATTCAAAAGTGACCAAAACATCAGCCAGGAAGCATAGGAACTGAGAAGTGGTCTGTGGTTATCACCTGCGGAACCACTCCTTTATTGGGGGTGTCTTGCTAATTGCCTATAATTTCCACCTGTTGTCTATTCCATTTGCACAACAGCATGTGAAATGTATTGTCAATCAGTGTTGCTTTCTAAGTGGACAGTTTGATTTCACAGAAGTGTGATTGACTTGGAGTTACATTGTGTTGTTTAAGTGTTCCCTTTATTTTTTTGAGCAGTGTATAAATCATTTCAAATTATTTATATTACGCAAACCAGACAACACAGTTTTCTTGTTTCTTCAATTTACGGATAGCTAGGGTTTAGTGAGTCCACCAAATCAGAGGTAGTAGGTATGACCAGGGATGTTCCCTTGATAAGTGTGTGAATTGGGCCATTTTCCTTTCAAAATGTAACAATTACTTTTGGGTGTCAGGGAAAATGTATGGAGTAGAAAGTAAATTATTTTCTTTAGGAATGTAATGAAGTAAAAGCTGTCAAATATATAAATAGTAAAGCACAGATACCCCAATAAACAACTAGTTGTAAGTACTGTACTTTACACCACTGACTGCACACACACCCGCAATTACTATGACAACTAGCATAGCCTTATCAGCAACTGACTGCTGTCTGAACACACAAATCTGATTTGTTCACGTTTAACTTGCTGTTTGGACAGACAGTAGTCCAAAATGGATTTGAAAAACTAAACTGATTTGAGCATTAAGGCCTGCAAGTCTTAAATAGTGCACAGTATTGATCTTCCATTTCTCAAAAATATATATATTTTTCAAATGTCAAAAGGTTATCTACACCATATTATTTTTTCTGTCTCACTCCTTGCTCTCCAATCCTGCCCACTCGTTTTCCCAGGAGTGGGACCTTCACTAAATTGTCAGCTGAAAGGTCACATTCAAAAAGGAAAGAGATGGAAAAATAAGATTGAGACCCTGCCACTCATGTCTAGATGAAAACATTGTATCTGACCTTTACCAGGAAACCAGATTCAAGTGAGCCATCAGACATGGGGATTGCAAGCCAGGATTGTGTGTGGTTGGGAGGGGATATACATTTTATTTTTATTTTTTATTTGACCTTTATTTAACCAGGCAAGTCAGTTAAGAACAAATTCTTATTTTCAATGACGGCCTAGGAACAGTGGGTTAACTGCCTGTTCAGGGACAGAACGACACATGAAGGGGGTGAGAGAGAGGGGGATAGGTATATAGGCACAGGCTGACAAAAATCAAGGTAAAAAAGAACGTTTGGCAAGCCTAAAGACTGTTATTTATGCAATACACAAGGCTTCAATCTAAGCACTCACATGTTTATTGTTTATAAAAACTGCAGATTAGAAAAATGCAGTTGCGGTAAATAGATTACACAGCATTTTCACTGTCATGGATTGTAACAACTAGGACTATCTCTGGATGTTAAGCTGTTGCTTTTTATAGTGGAAGAAATTGAAGAAAACAAATTACGCTTACACATATGAAGCCAGATGTAAAAAACTGTCAACCAGAATAGTCGTTTTTTTTACTATACCCACAGTTGTCACCACTTTATGCATCTTAAATTTTACTTGGAGTCTATATGCTGGACACAACTTTAAATGCTGTTTTTCAAAAACACCTCAGTTGTTAAAAAGTACTCCATGTTTTTACACAGTATCAGCATTTCTACAGAGCAAGGAAAACAAAATGATTCAGGTGCAATATGCAGAAATTGCACTGCCATTTCCTGGTTGTTAAAATTAGAATAGTTTGCCTCATTTGAGTTTATGTGAAAAAACAAGCATCTAAACCGCCATGAAATATCTTTTCAATAACCAAAAATGTTGTATTTTCATAAGTTTGAAGCTGGTGTACAAAACCGGAAGCAAAAGACGCAAAAACAAAACTTAAGAATGGGAAGCATATAAATAGTGGACCTAGAACATATCTAACACTTAGACTTGCTTCCAATGAGAATGACAATATACAACTATAAAACTCACGTCTATAAAACTTAAATTTCTATGTGAATTTGGTCGGGTTGCCCAAAAAGTTACATATTGCAACTTTGAGAGTGCTGCGTAGCTGTGATCTAGTTTGCATGTATATGAAAACTGCACAAAGTAGCTACCACCAGTAGTATGGCAAATGTGAGCAAGATATTTCAGACAGCTTTACAGATTGCTGTCCAGATTAAACATCCAAATTAAATCCTATGTGTTCGTTCTGGCAGTGTGCAGGTAAGGGTTACGACCCTCCAAGTACCTCCTACCCTCTCTTCCGTGCCCATGCCTATCTATCTTACTCTGGACACATTCACAGCGAGAGCAGCTGTGGAGGTGGATGGATGATCTTCTCAGTTAGATTCCTCTACTACAGCCCCAGACACCACTTCACTGCTGTCCTGCACCTCAAGATTCTGATCTTCATCTGGGAGACGCATGGAGAGAAGTGTCACACTCAGATAGGGAAAGAGTCACACACACACTTTGAAATTGGGGCAATAGAATATCATGCCAGGTTATCCTACCTGCAGTCTGGTCCTGTGTGGTCTGAAGAGGTGTGTGTTTGTAGGGCTGTATCCCACTTGGGACCTCAACAAAGTTGGGATCCTTAGGGGGCCAGCGGAGTTCCCCACTCTCCACATTGCCCCCAACAGAGGGCTCCACCACAATAGAGGGAAGTCTCTTGGACAGCTTGGGATTCCTCTCATGGGTATCAGGGAAGATCTGGACACAAGAAGTATTACAATTTAGTAATTTAGCAGACACTCTTATTCAGAGCGACTTACAGTTGGGGTCAATGCAAATAGTCCGGGTGGCCAATTGATTAATGGTTTAGTAGTCTTATGGCTTGGGGGTAGAAGCTGTATCTCAGTATGGTGTATTTACTCTTTATTATAGTGTTTTACTCTTTTTAATAAGGATTTGAGATCCTTGCAATGAGAGCTCATACAACATTTTACAAGACAGATCCGAAATGAAAGGCACATTTGTAATTGTTTCATTGGTAGGATGTCAATTAATCTCTTGGTTGAGTGACTGGTGGATTGATGGATGGATGGATTGAGGCAATAGTAGACTCACCTGAAAGGATATGCCCTGATCCCCTGACACAGCTGCAGCTATCACAGGTTCCTGTGTGTTAATCACCTTAGTCATCCTATGAACAACAAGGCAATATCATTGTTGTACACACTTTCATGTAAATAAACAGATGTGGTTTATGTCTACCTATAATACATTCACATAGTGCTACTCACTGACACTCAAGAAATCCAATGTAATACTTTTATAATCTCCCCTCTTGGTTGCTCTCTCCTCCCTCCCTCCCTCGCTCAGCTCGTGCTTATTTTTTGACAACCTTGATCAGAGAGACACGAGAAGTGCAAAGCCAGCCTGTGGTCCAACGAGACAACCAATCATTGCCCTTGAAGTTGAAACTAAGTACAGGGTACTGTACTTAGTATCATATGCAAATAGGCATAAAGCAATGTGGCACTTCAAAAACAACAAATTCACAAAATATTAAGACTGTGTAGAAGAAACTTATCTTGAACCAGGATTTTTTTTTACAGAGTTGTCATGAGAATGTAAGCAGCATACTAAATGGGTATCATGATGTCTAAACCCTGTTTTCATGACTGTTGAAGACTCACTCTCACTCATTATTTATGTATGCAGTTGTCCTTGAAATCTGATGTAGTGCTAGAGCAACAGCTGGCACAGGGAAACGGAGCAGACGCAGGCCATCTAATATAAAAGGCATTCATGAAGTGCCACTGCCAACTCAACAGAATCAACAGAACATATTTCAACAGACAGACCTTGCTACACTCGGAGTCAAAGATATTCTGGTGAGCATTAGTTCACAAATTACCCCACTCGGTCAGTTTGATTGACAGCTATGGCTTCCACGGATAAATGAGGAGATGTAATCTTTGTGTGATTGTCTGAGGATCACACTTGGCAGTGTGGAAAAGGACAGCTGATTTGGGTGTTTTCATTTATGCATTATAGCAATTACTGATGATTACTACTCGTAACCTGGATGTTTTTTTTTAATTCCTCGTACTGTGGTACATTTTTAAGACAATTGCTCCTTTATTCCTACTCAAAAGCATGTCTTGTCCCTGGACGGTATTCCAGTGGTCACTTTGTGTCTTGACCTCTTGGCCATCCTAGGTCCAAGGGAAAGGCTTTTCTCTTACTCATTACCAGTAAGTGAAGTCATCTTTACCATGGTTCAATGTGATTGTGAAAGCTTGGGTAAGGCCAACACATTGCTGAGGGTTAAGATATGGTATGTAGTGTTACTCCATACAAACACACCTACCTAATTATGGCATGAGTGTGAAACTGTGAATCACATCCTGTGAAAATAAAATACCACAGCATGATGTAACAAGGGTGTTTGTGCAGGATGAATGCAGATGTAAAAAATGTCATCAAGGTGCATCCAACTATTCAAAAGCAAAGTCTGCATACCATTCCAACTCAATAAAGTGTTTATCCTGTCACTCTGACACACAGGCTCCAAAACAGTTGGTGTTAGTTATATTTGTCCTATTTGAGGCCCAAGCAATATTGTTTAGCTGGAGTGACTGATAAAATGCACTCACTTACATGTATATCCAATCCTTTCATGTTAGTGAGGCCTAAGAAATAAGACATAGGAAAGGAGGCGGGTCTGGTATTGAGATACACCCACGTCCTTCTATGACACAATATGGTTGCAATAATCCAGCTCTCTCCAAAATTAAGACCCATATTGATAACTCGGTGAACTATCAGTAGTAAACTGTTGAATACTACATTTGTGAACTCTATTTTCTATTATTATAGGATATTTTAGTTTGTCCTAAACAATTTGTTGTTAAACACAAACTTTTTACAGGCTATTATTTAACTGTAACTGTGCGCACCTTAATAATCATGCCTACCTGTTCGGAGCGTTTATAAACGTATTATGTCCTTTCAAACTGTGTTGAGGTAGGCTAGATGTCCAGTGAAAACACTGCAAACAGTATATTTTCTTCAGAATGTCTTTTTTTCAGAACAGTGATAGAAATCCGGTAGACAAGTGTCCATATACACCGTAACGTACCCAATGAAGTTTCCCACACACGCGAGTGCTGGAGCATGCGCACTTTCGCACTCGAGTCGACTTCACGCCACAGCTTACTTCAAATCTAAATTAAATTAAATTGTATTAGTCGCATACATACATTTAGCAGATGTTATTGCGGGTGTAGCGAAATGTTTTTACTGAGACAACGGGTAGGATAGAGAGAACAGAGCAATTGATTATTCTGCCAAATGTATTACCCGAGGACTGTACACTATGACTATATGCAAATGTATGTACTGAGTAGTTAGAGCCATGAATGCTGATTGGCTGGCAAATTCACGAAAACACAAATGTGTTTTTCTTTGTCTTAATCTAAGGTTAGACATAAGGTTAGCAGTGTGGTTAAGGTTAGTGTTACAGTTAGGTAATACATTACATTTTAAGAAGATAAATTGTAGAAATGTGGGATTTAGCCAAAATTATGACTTTGTAGCTGTGATCACTACAAACCAGGTTTCCAACCGTTTTATGTGAGTAAAGTAGCCTACATGTTGGATAAAACAGTAATGACAGGCCTGATGGAAACTTTTTGGTAAACTTTCCAAATGTCGACAAAACTACATTTGCTAGACAAGGTGGGATCTTTTAGTGTTGGTAAATGGAATTATGCATCAAATGTTGTTGGAAACCCTTTTATGTGCAAATATTAATATGATATGATCATATCGTAAACTTGGTGTCACACCCTGACCTTAGTTTGCTTTGTATGTTTCTATGTTTTGTTTGGTCAGGGTGTGATCTGAGTGGGCATTCTATGTTGTGTGTCTAGTTTGTCTGTTTCTGTGTTTGGCCTGATATGGTTCTCAATCAGAGGCAGGTGTTAGTCATTGTCTCTGATTGGGAACCATATTTAGGTAGCCTGTTTGGTGTTGGGGTTTGTGGGTGATTGTTCCTGTCTCTGTGTTTGCACCAGATAGGGCTGTTTTGGTTTTCACATTTCTTGGTTTTGTTAGTCTATTCATGTATAGTTTCTTTATTAAAGATCCATGAATAATAACCACACTGCGTTTTGGTCCGCCTCTCCTTCGACACAAGAAAACCGTTACACTTGGAGTCATGCAATGACATGTACTGTGGTCCTCCCACTACAACTCATCGGGAAAAGGTGCAGTTTGTTAGGCTACAGATGATATCAATTATGTTCATTCACAGGTTAGTGAAAGTGCAAGGTGATGAGCTTGATGCTCCATTCTAATAAATATTGATTGTCTTATTCTGGTGGCATGATCATCGATGCTTGGCAGTCTTTTATCAAATAAAAATGATGTTGCTGTCCATAACAATCTCATAATGTAGGCTATACATGCTCTCTGGCCCAGGAAATCCCAAACTCGGTCCTGGTCCCCCGGGTGCACATTTTTGTTTTTTTGCCCTAGCACACCATAGCTGATTCAAATAAATCATCATCAAGCTTTGATTATTTGAACCAGCTATGTAGCGCTAGGGCAAATACAAAAACGTGCACCTAGGAAGGGCCCCAGGACCGAGTTTGGGAAACCCTGCTCTAACCAATAGAGCCAGTATCTGCGGGTGTTGTCTAGAGCGCACATGCCAATACCAGAGTGGGCACAAACTGCTGTATATAACGTAACATTTTTTTGTGAGAAAACCATCAGTACAGTTGAAAATTTGATGGAAACCCATTTGACTTGATTTTTTTTTGGTACATGGGAATTTAACCGCAAAGGGTATTTTCTTATTTGAAATATGTCAACATGCACAGCATTGTATTTGCAACAAGTCAATTTGACGGAAACACATTTCGGGTGGGAAATGTGCATATTGTTTTTATGTGGATTTTAGAATATTTGTATGAAAATCTGTCGCCATTTTGATTGAAATCTAGCTAGTGACGACCATAAAACATGTGTAGCCTATAGCCTAAAGAATGCGCCATTTCGACCTAGCCTGCTACATGTCGACCATGCCTCCACAACAGAACACCTGCGCCACTAGCTGTTTCCAATACCCTGTCCAGTACCCTGTACATTTTTTTGTGAACATTTAGAAAGTTTGCCTAGAATATTGATGAGACAATTGCCTGCCATGGTGTGTTTCCATTGAACTGTCTTGTGTTGGGAAAAAAACACTGGATATAATTACATCGCACCTAAAACAATACATATTTTTTCTCCCAAAAACCTAGTGTCGAATAAAAGTTACATTTTTCCATCATCTATTTGGGAAAAGTGTGCATTAATAAATTGGTGACTGCCTGTATGCCCTCCCAACTATTATTCTCATGTCTCAAGTAGTCCGCAAAAAACAGTATGGATAGAATGCAAGAATGGACGAATATATGCCATATTCCAATCATTCTCATGTGCCACAATATCGCCATGGTCCGTGTGAGATTTGCCCTCCTATTAACCCTTGTGTTGTCTTAAGAGTCAAAAACGACCCACCACTATGTTTATCAGCAGAGAAAACCCCCTAAATTATATTTTTTCAACTTGAAATTTGAAGACTTTTCCTAGAGTGACCCCATCATTAGCAAAAGTGAAACATTGCCTTTGTTCATATTTCCATGAAAGCTGTACCCCACCAGGGTACAAAGATTGTTTTAGTGTCATTTTTGACCCGGCAGTTATAAAATAATTTACACACCACAAACCACACAGATCCACACACACACAATGAGAAATTTAGATTATGTGTGCTACTGATTGAACTCAGACAAAACTAAAACTTTCTTGTGCGTGTGCAGCATCTCCCCTCCACGATCCCACACATGACTCAAGTTCACAGGCAAAATAAACAACATTTCTGACAAAATAACCATTTCTTGAAAGCATTGTTTACTAATGGGGAATGCAGTCAGAGGCTATAAAGGTGCAGCAGATGACAGTCCCCCCAGTTCTCTCTTTGTTGAAGCCATGAGTGCACGTTTCAGTGCCCAACAGGTCGCAGATCTGATTTCTTCAGATGTCCAGGAGGAACAAGAGAACAATGACTTAGAAGAGGAGAAGGTATCTGAAGAAGAAGATGGGGAAGAATTACAACCCAGAGCACAAGAAATCATCTTCAGATGGAGAAGAAATCTCCCAAGCTGAAAGACATTTTTGTCAAAGAACAGCAAAATAACATGGTCCTTGTCACCATATGACAACCAGGGCAGGATGGCAGCACAAAATGTCATAAAGATGACCCCAGTGCCCACAAGACATGCAGTTGCCCAGGACATCACCTCAACATTCTACATGTTCATCACACCAGCCATCTAAAAAATCATCCTGGAGATGACAAATTTGGAGGGTTTCCTTAAATATGGAGACAACTGGAAACGGATGGACGAGATTGAGCTGTATCCCTACATAGGGTTGCTAATCTTAGCGGGTGTGTATTGGTCCCAAGGCGAGGCTACATGTAGTCTCTGGGATGCAGAGAGTGGAAGTGTGATTTTCAGTGCCACGAAGTCGCTGAAAGTCTTTCACACTTTCTCAAGAATGCTATGATTTGATAACTGTGAGTCAATACCTGCAAGACGTGTGAGAGACAAACTGGCGGCCATAAGAGAGGTCTGGGAGAAGTGGGTGGAGCGTCTGCCATACCTCTACAACCCTGGGCCTGAAGTAACATTGGATGAGCACAGAGTTCCATTCAGAGGTACCTTTTTATTTTCATATCTGTAATGTATGTGATTTTGACTGTTAATTTTATTATGTATTGCTGTAATATCATTAATTTATGTGATTGTTTTGTGTGACACTAACTACTGATAGTAATCACTTTTGTCAAAAGTTCGCTGTCCTTTCTAGCAGTATATGCCCAGCAAGCCAGCAAAGTATGGCATTAAGATGTGGCTGGCCTGTGACGCATAATCCAGCTATGCTTGGAAGATGCAAGTCTATACAGGGAAGCCGACTGGTGGAGGCCCGGAGCAAAACCAGGGGATGTGAGTTGTGCTTGATGTGACAGATGGACTGAGGGGGCACAATGTCACGTGACAATTTTTTCACCTCTTATGAACTCAGCCAGCAGCTCGTGAAGAGGAAGATCACCATGGTTGGCACAGTTAGAAAGAACAAGCCTGAGCTCCCCCCTGCACTCCTCGCAACAAGGGGGAGAGAGGCCTACTCATCAAAGTTTGTCTTCACCACCACTCTAGTTTCTTACCTCCAAAAAGAGGAACAAGAATGTGGTCCTCCTGAGCACAATGCACAAAACGGTTGAGATCAGTGATCATGAGGACAGGAAACCAGCCATCATCCTGGACTACAACCACAACAAAGGAGGCATGGACAACCTGGACAAGGTTATTTGAACTTACAGCTGCAGGAGGATGATGCCCGCTAGCCCCTGGTCATCTTCCATAACATCATTGATGTGTCCTCATACAATGCCTTCGTGATATGGAACAAGATCAACCCTACCTGGATGCCTGATAAGCAGAACAAGAGGAGGGTGTTCCTGGAGCAGCTGGGAAAGGCACTTGTAACCCCACACATTCAAAGAAGGGAGCGCCTCCTCTCCACAGCAGCCTCTGCAGCGCTTGTGAAAACTATTCAGGGGGCTATTCATGTCCTGATGAACCTGAGGCTGCAACTGGGGCAGGCAAGAGGAGGAGATGCCCATTCTGCCCCCCCAAAGATCTGTAAAAAAAATACTATGTGTTGCACATGTGAGAAATAAATCTGCAAAGTCCATGCAAACACACGTGCTAATTAGAGTTGATTGATTTATGTTCTTCACATTTTTGTTTTGTATCTATTATCTTATTTTATTATTTTTTATTGTTGTTGTTTATACACCTTGTGGGTGGGCGCAAGGGTTAAAAAAAATAGAAGACTAGTATTTTGTAGTTGAATTCTTCATTGTACAGTATATAAGAATATATCACTATGTTGCCAAAAAAGTGAAAGACTCTTGTTTCCGTTCAATAAAATGCTTTCCAAACTACTTTCTGCACATTTCTGCTATTTCCTTAGGCTATACAAGTGCTATCTCTAGCTAAAAAAGGTATGTTTACACCTATGCGGTACCTTTAGCAATAATAATAATAATAATAATAAACCTCTACTTTAGTAAAGCAAACAATTATGACAGGTGTTGTAATAAAAATGAGTGGTGCCCACTGATTAAATGCAGTCTTTCTGCATGGTGAAGAGGGAAAACCCACATATTCACAAAGTTTGTAATGAATGACAGGTTGTTTCTCCATGCAAAATAGATTTGGGGTTTTCAATTCAATTAAGCTGCTTTATTTGAGGGGTTTAGTGAAGGCGGGTCATTTTTGACCCTTAGGACAAGGGGAGTATACAGAATGTTAAGACTACACAAGGGTCAATCTGAAATTATTGGATTGTGACATTTACAACCAGCCAACCAGAAAAGCAAGGCGAAGCAATTCAGGTATTCTTGAAAGTCAAGACAATCCTTTTCCTGCAATAATTTTAGAGTTAAAATTAGATTTAGCAAGCAGTAGGCATTTAGAATTAAATATGGAGTGTAGCTTTATAGTTACATGATGACATCAAATTCCTCATGTACCTTCAAAATGATTAGGCAATCATAATTTATTCGAAAAAAACTGTTTCCATAATAATTTGAAGCAATAAAGAAAGTTAGACAAAAGAAAAATACAGCCCTGTCAAATGGATAACATGTTGGCGATCTTTAGATCATTTGTCTACCCTTTCCATTACACGTCACAATGTTTTTTTTTATGCAACATTGATTTTGTTGAGTGAACTTGGGCAGTGGCGACCCGTCATTCAGGGTTTTTAATGTTATTTTAACATTATTACATGTCACATATCAGTTTGCAAACAATGTAAAAATATATATGTCATTATTATCATGCAAACATGGTCTCATTTTTGTTTTCTTGAGTAACACGGCTCCAAATTAAGGTGTTTCAGCCTAGCTCAGTGCCTTCCATGGTGGTGGGGCAAGCCAGCAGAAAATATGGAGCATTGCGCCATAATTGGCTCAGTATTCTATCACTCATGGGGACACTACGTCATCGCCAAGTCTAAGGGTAGAGCTAAAATATTCAAGCCCCTTGGGTGCTGCCATAGAGTTACGTCACCGTCTTTCTAGCCACCGCCAATCCACATTTAATTTTCCATTTGTTCTGTCTGTTTTTTTCACACCTGGTTTCACTCAACTAATTACTTGTTTATTATTTAACCCTCTGTTCCCCATGTTGATTTTGTGAGTGATTGTTTACTGTATTTTTGGTCTGTCATGGTGTGCGTGTATTTGTTACTTTGTATTTTTTACATTTTGAGTAAAAGTACGTTGATTACTCATATCTGCTGTCCTGCGCCTGACTCTCTACACCAGCTACACATAGGACCTATTACAGTTACATTAGAGGTGCCAATCCAAGAAGGCTCAAGGTCATTGGCCACAGATAAAAGGACATCAAATCACATTATTTCTACAGTAGCTTTGATTGGACTGATCATGTCAAAATCTTAGATAGCAATCCTTTTTAATCCTTGTCATATGAAGATAAATAATTGATCAAACGTATCGGTACTCATCGACCATTGGACATAAACATTACACAACAAGCTGGAAATCGCAAATTCAACAACGAGTGGTTTGGAAGGAATCAGTGGCTAACTGCAAGTATTGCAAAGTAATCATTAGCCTGCTATTCAGTGGAATGGCTGTGTGGTCCCTAAGATTAAAGGTCTGTTTTCCTAGTTTAATATTATAAACATTCAACATTGGCCATGCTGTCAATGAAGCAAAACAACTGTTAACTCGGAACTGCAAAATCTGACTTTAGTAAGTTCAAGACAACTGGGAACTCAGGAAGAACGAGCTACGACTGGGGAAATAAGTTTTCCAATTCGGAATTGTAAATCTGTAACTCAAGCCTCTTTCTAGAGCTATGAGCTAGATCACTGATGTCATCAAGAGTCAAGCTTTTTTTGTTTTGTTCCCAGTTGTCTTGAAAGCACCATACATCCAGAGAATGGCAGACTTTGATGACAAAGTTTGATGACAAAATTTGCCCGCGAAGGACCACCGTGACACCTTCCTGTTCAAGTGAGCACAGCACAACAAGGTGAGTCCAAAAATGTTTTGTATGCTGCTGCATAAATTATGTAACATGCCAGGGAGATATGTATACTGTAGCTAAGACAGTAATACAAAGTGTATGTTGTGTAGTAAGCTGTTAGTAGCCCATGTGCCTCACCCTAATAATTTGGTCTATTTTCACCTCTTAATTTCGCCTACTGTTCTGACTTGGTGGTGCACATGTAGCCTATAACCTGTTTTTGAGAAATGTAATCATCAAATATTGTAAGAGCTTTCATTGTCTGCTTATATGCCCCCTTTATTTATCCTACAGTTCTGACTTGTTGTACAGCAAGAATACTGTAAGAATGGCCCATGTTCTGAATTCTGTCGCTGTACAATTCAAAAGTGCTGAACAAATAGTTATTTTGACTACGTCCTTCCTAGCTCGCTCATTTTTTATTTTATTTTATTTCACCTTTATTTAACCAGGTAGGCTAGTTGAGAACAAGTTCTCATTTGCAACTGCGACCTGGCCAAGATAAAGCATAGCAGTGTGAACAGACAACACAGAGTTACACATGGAGTAAACAATTAACAAGTCAATAACACAGTAGAAAAAAAGGGGCAGTCTATATACAATGTGTGCAAAAGGCATGAGGAGGTAGGCGAATAATTACAATTTTGCAGATTAACACTGGAGTGATAAATGATCAGATGGTCATGTACAGGTAGAGATATTGGTGTGCAAAAGAGCAGAAAAGTAAATAAATAAAAACAGTATAAAAACAGTATGGGAATGAGGTAGGTGAAAATGGGTGGGCTATTTACCAATAGACTATGTACAGCTGCAGCGATCGGTTAGCTGCTCAGATAGCTGATGTTTGAAGTTGGTGAGGGAGATAAAAGTCTCCAACTTCAGCGATTTTTGCTGTTCGTTCCAGTCACAGGCAGCAGAGTACTGGAACGAAAGGCAGCCAAATGAGGTGTTGGCTTTAGGGATGATCAGTGAGATACACCTGCTGGAGCGCGTGCTACGCATGTGTGTTGCCATCGTGACCAGTGAACTGAGATAAGGCGGAGCTTTACCTAGCATGGACTTGTAGATGACCTGGAGCCAGTGGGTCTGGCGACGAATATGTAGCGAGGGCCAGCCGACTAGAGCATACAAGTCGCAGTGGTGGGTGGTATAAGGTGCTTTAGTGACAAAACGGATGGCACTGTGATAGACTGCATCCAGTTTGCTGAGTAGAGTGTTGGAAGCCATTTTGTAGATGACATCGCCGAAGTCGAGGATCGGTAGGATAGTCAGTTTTACTAGGGTAAGCTTGGCGGCGTGAGTGAAGGAGGCTTTGTTGCGGAATAGAAAGCCGACTCTTGATTTGATTTTCGATTGGAGATGTTTGATATGAGTCTGGAAGGAGAGTTTGCAGTCTAGCCAGACACCTAGGTACTTATAGATGTCCACATATTCAAGGTCGGAACCATCCAGGGTGGTGATGCTAGTCGGGCATGCGGGTGCAGGCAGCGATCGGTTGAAAAGCATGCATTTGGTTTTACTAGCGTTTAAGAGCAGTTGGAGGCCACGGAAGGAGTGCTGTATGGCATTGAAGCTTGTTTGGAGGTTAGATAGCACAGTGTCCAATGACGGGCCGAAAGTATATAGAATGGTGTCGTCTGCGTAGAGGTGGATCAGGGAATCGCCCGCAGCAAGAGCAACATCATTGATATATACAGAGAAAAGAGTCGGCCCGAGAATTGAACCCTGTGGCACCCCCATAGAGACTGCCAGAGGACCGGACAGCATGCCCTCCGATTTGACACACTGAACTCTGTCTGCCAAGTAATTGGTGAACCAGGCAAGGCAGTCATCCGAAAAACCGAGGCTACCGAGTCTGCCGATAAGAATATGGTGATTGACAGAGTCGAAAGCCTTGGCAAGGTCGATGAAGACGGCTGCACAGTACTGTCTTTTATCGATGGCGGTTATGATATTGTTTAGTACCTTGAGTGTGGCTGAGGTGCACCCGTGACCGGCTCGGAAACCAGATTGCACAGCGGAGAAGGTACGGTGGGATTCGAGATGGTCAGTGACCTGTTTGTTGACTTGGCTTTCGAAGACCTTAGATATGCAGGGCAGGATGGATATAGGTCTATAACAGTTTGGGTCCAGGGTGTCTCCCCCTTTGAAGAGGGGGATGACTGTGGCAGCTTTCCAATCCTTGGGGATCTCAGACGATATGAAAGAGAGGTTGAACAGGCTGGTAATAGGGGTTGCGACAATGGCGGCGGATAGTTTCAGAAATAGAGGGTCCAGATTGTCAAGCCCAGCTGATTTGTACGGGTCCAGGTTTTGCAGCTCTTTCAGAACATCTGCTATCTGGATTTGGGTAAAGGAGAACCTGGAGAGGCTTGGGCGAGGAGCTGCGAGGGGGGGCGGAACTGTTGGCCGAGGTTGGAGTAGCCAGGCGGAAGGCATGGCCAGCCGTTGAGAAATGCTTATTGAAGTTTTCGATAATCATGGATTTATCGGTGGAGATCGTGTTACCTAGCCTCAGTGCAGTGGGCAGCTGGGAGGAGGTGCTCTTGTTCTCCATGGACTTCACAGTGTCCCAGAACTTTTTGGAGTTGGAGCTACAGGATGCAAACTTCTGCCTGAAGAAGCTGGCCTTAGCTTTCCTGACTGACTGCGTGTATTGGTTCCTGACTTCCCTGAACAGTTGCATATCACGGGGACTATTCGATGCTATTGCTGTCCGCCACAGGATGTTTTTGTGCTGGTCGAGGGCAGTCAGGTCTGGAGTGAACCAAGGGCTGTATCTGTTCTTAGTTCTGCATTTTCTGAACGGAGCATGCTTATCTAAAATGGTGAGGAAGTTACTTTTAAAGAATGACCAGGCATCCTCAACTGACGGGATGAGGTCAATGTCCTTCCAGGATACCCGGGCCAGGTCGATTAGAAAGGCCTGCTCACAGAAGTGTTTTAGGGAGCGTTTGACAGTGATAACTGCGGCTCCGTGGCGGATACAGGCAATGAGGCAGTGATCGCTGAGATCCTGGTTGAAGACAGCGGAGGTGTATTTGGAGGGCCAGTTGGTCAGGATGACGTCTATGAGGGTGCCCTTGTTTACAGAGTTAGGGTTGTACCTGGTGGGTTCCTTGATGATTTGAGTGAGATTGAGGGCATCTAGCTTAGATTGTAGGACTGCCGGGGTGTTAAGCATATCCCAGTTTAGGTCACCTAACAGAACAAACTCTGAAGCTAGATGGGGGGCGATCAATTCACAAATGGTGTCCAGGGCACCGCTGGGAGCTGAGGGTGGTCGGTAGCAGGCGGCAACAGTGAGAGACTTATTTCTGGAGAGAGTAATTTTCAAAATTAGTAGTTCGAACTGTTTGGGTATGGACCTGGAAAGTATGACATTACTTTGCAGGCTATCTCTGCAGTAGACTGCAACTCCTCCCCCTTTGGCAGTTCTATCTTGACGGAAGATGTTATAGTTGGGTATGGAAATCTCTGAATTTTTGGTGGCCTTCCTGAGCCAGGATTCAGACACGGCAAGGACATCAGGGTTAGCAGAGTGTGCTAAAGCAGTGAGTAAAACAAACTTAGGGAGAAGGCTTCTGATGTTGACATGCATAAAACCAAGGCTTTTTCGATCACAGAAGTCAACAAATGAGGGTGCCTGGGGACATGCAGGGCCTGGGTTTACCTCCACATCACCCGCGGAACAGAGAAGGAGTAGTATGAGGGTGCGGCTAAAGGCTATCAAAACTGGTCGCCTAGAGCGTTGGGGGCAGAGAATAAGAGGAGCAGGTTTCTGGGCATGGTAGAATATATTCAGGGCATAATGCGCAGACAGGGGTATGGTGGGGTGCGGGTACAGCGGAGGTAGGCCCAGGCACTGGGTGATGATGAGAGAAGTTGTATCTCTGGACATGCTGGTTGTAATGGGTGAGGTCACCGCATGTGTGGGAGGTGGGACAAAGGAGGTAACAGGGGTATGAAGAGTGGAACTAGGGGCTCCATTGTGAACTAAAACAATGATAACTAACCTGAACAACAGTATACAAGGCATATTGACATTTGAGAGAGACATACAGCGAGGCATACAGTAATCACAGGTGTTGAATTGGGAAAGCTAGCTAAAACAATGTCTTAATCAATAGTATGGATTTCCTTTTATCCCGCGCCACCTTCCTGTTCAAGGTGTTCAAGTGAGCACAGCACAACAATGTGAGTCCAAAAATGGCTTGTATGTTGCTGCATAAAATGATGTAACATGCCAGGGAGATATGTATACTGCAGCTAAGAAAGTAATAGTAAGTGTATGTAAGCCGTCATTGTAAATAAGAATTTGTTCTTAAATGACTTGCCTAGTTAAATAAAGGTAAAACATTTTTTCCCCAAATATTATCCACTTGTCGTCCCCTTATGTCATAGTTTGTACATCTCAATTATCGGTACAAACCACATTTGTTTAATAAGCAAGTCAGCCATTTCAGCTATGTTTTTTAAAAAGGCAATAAATGAGGCTGAATGAACTGTTTTGCTGCCAGACAAGGCTCCGCTGATAGCCATGTGTAACAGTGGTAAGATGTTGGGACAGCTGTTGGGACTCTGCTGTTGGGACAGCTTTATGTAGGCCCTAACAGTTTGTGGGCACCGTTTGTTACCGTCATAGTGCAATTAATGTATTGTTTAGTGTTGTGTTGTGTATTGGCTTTGCTGGCCCTACAAGATTTACATGCTAAAATCACCACTGAACCTGGGTCTTTGGAAACCTACCTATGAAAAAATAAAAGAATCGAGTAGGCCTATTGAATTCACACATCGTATCAGGGCTGCTGGAAAACGTGTAGCGAGGGGAAATTTGCCACAGCACTATTCAGTCAGTTTGTTTTAGTTTAATGAAATATATTAACGCAAAGTCTTAAAAGGTTCGATTTGCACACAATTTCTCTGTCCTTCACATCGTAGTGCTGTAGCATTCTCTTTACCAATCAGATTCACGGAAATCGCAGGTCAGGGCCAGGCACAACACACAAAGCTCAAGGCGTGCTCCCTACTTTCCTCTTGTATTTATTTAGCAAGCATGATAACCAATTATGTATATAAACCCTGGATTGCTGAAGCTATGTTCTGGCTAATGAGAGCCTTTGAAGCCACTGGTTCGCCATATTGGCTCACCACAGAAGGAGCAGTCCTCCATCGGAATGGATGGAATTCTACAGTATTTCAATTAAATGTTTCAAGGACATAATTACATGCATTTAGGTATTATTTTGCTGTAGTGGGGACAGTAACAGAACTTTCAAATTATACTTTAAGGAAAATCTTTTGATATATTTTTGTATTTTTTATTTGTATGTTTAGCTCACATAATATAATGTAAAAGTATGCATTAAGGTGTCTGTAATACTGTATAATAAATGTGGCAAAAACAAATGTTGACATTGATAAACGCATTTCTATGGCTTCCAAAATAAATAAAAATACAACGATGGGGAACTGTCTAACTAACATTAGACAGTTAATACAGACATTCTCACTTTTGCCTCGATTCGGCAGCCTCGTCCAGATGATCATAGCATTTGTAATTCTTTATGATAGCCACATTAGCAGCTAATTAACGTTTCAGTTTTGGGGGTTAAGGTGAATATATTGATAAAAGTCAACTTGTCCTAGAGAGATTTACACAGTTATCAAAACGTCACGCCAGGGTAAGCCTACACAAACCACAGCCCTTATTTTAAGTGTTTCTAAAATCCCATATGGGAAAGATGTATGGTGGAAAAACCATTGGAACCATTTCCCTGTTTGACCGTTAGGTTTATTGGGTATTATCACTCATACTGTGGTACTCTATTGCGCACAGACAAAGCTACGTACTTCTAGTAGAACATCTCTGGCACAGATTCAATTACAGGCTGAAGTTGGTTTATTCGCAGCCTCTTCACCTTTTTACTCAACGCAGCTTCTTTTAAAAATATATATTTTTTTTTACAGCTCATGCTGCTTTTAATCTTAAAATTATCAGAGAATGTCACAGATTTCTTCGCCAATACTAACCCATTTAAATCCATGAAAAGGTATGTGAATAGACTAGCAGTACAGTCATTCCCCCCTATGCAGACACCTCCACCAGTAAGAATTACCTGGCTATGCTATTCCCCAGCCCTAATTCCCATGCCTCAGTCTACTACCACACACACAAACACACCTCAGCCTTGTTACCCAACCCAGAGCTCATCACCTAATCAACATGACAAAACACTATTGATAGAATGTATTCCAATGGTGGGATATGTATTGTCATGGACCTATAGGTATGTGTCTAAATAATTATATAAACAGGTCTACACCTGGTCAGCCCTGATAAGGGACAGATCAACATTTACTGGGGGGAGAGGTGGTCCAAAATAAGGGAGGGTTGTCAAACTTTTTTGCTTTGGGGAGGCTTTTGTGTTTTTGATAGATAGATAGATAGATAGATAGATAGATAGATAGATAGATAGATCATTCTACCAAAAAACAATTACAATTTTATTCAACCAGTGGCATATGGGCTTTTTAGGTGACCCCACTTTGTCAAAGGCAGGGGCGCAAAATTCCATTCCTAGTGCGCCTCTCCAGGGTGCTGTTGGAGAGAAGCATTGCAGCGCTTCACCAACGTTAAGTCCCAAAAATGATCTAACATAAATCATGTAGCAAATAGGATATGGTACAAATAGTGTGCGGCCTTTTCTATAGCCTACAGGCTGGAGATAAATGTATGACAATTTAATGAGACGGACAATTTTATATGATGCCAGATTCTCAGATCAAATAGCTTAAACTAAATGGCCCTCAATCAAATAAAAAATGTGCTGTCATGTTAATAAACAACATATCCGAAAAACAGGACAGGTCAAAGTCAAATGGACAATATGGAATAGACAATCACATCTGTTGTCCAGCTGTTCCACCCCATTGTCATGATCAGTGGTTTCAAGTTTGAATCCGTACATTTTTGACAAGCTGATCATAGCAAAAAATAAAATATTTCTGCATTTCCTGTTGTGTAAACACATTGCAAATAGGCTCATGATAACTCCTGATAAAGTTGGGTAGCTGATATTCAGAGCTTAAATAGTCAAATTGATTAGTCAGGACTAATAAAGCCATTGCTATGGCCTGTTTTACAAACGGTGAGCCTACCACATGGATGGGCATTCATTACATTTAACATTACATTTAAGTCATTTAGCAGACGCTCTTATCCAGAGCGACTTACAAATTGGTGCGTTCACCTTAAGACATCCAGTGGAACAGCCACTTTACAATAGTGCATCTAAATATTTTAAGGGGGGTGAGAAGGATTACTTTATCCTATCCTAGGTATTCCTGAAAGAGGTGGGGTTTCAGGTGTCTCCGGAAGGTGGTGATTGACTCCGCTGTCCTGGCGTCATGAGGGAGTTTGTTCCACCATTGGGGGGCCAGAGCAGCGAACAGTTTTGACTGGGCTGCGCGGGAACTGTACTTCCTCAGTGGTAGGGAGGCGAGCAGGCCAGAGGTGGATGAACGCAGTGCCCTTGTTTGGGTGTAGGGCCTGATCAGAGCCTGGAGGTACTGAGGTGCCGTTCCCCTCACAGCTCCGTAGGCAAGCACCATGGTCTTGTAGCGGATGCGAGCTTCAACTGGAAGCCAGTGGAGAGAGCGGAGGAGCGGGGTGACGTGAGAGAACTTGGGAAGGTTGAACACCAGACGGGCAGCGGCGTTCTGGATGAGTTGTAGGGGTTTAATGGCACAGGCAGGGAGCCCAGCCAACAGCGAGTTGCAGTAATCCAGACGGGAGATGACAAGTGCCTGGATTAGGACCTGCGCTGCTTCCTGTGTGAGGCAGGGTCGTACTCTGCGGATGTTGTAGAGCATGAACCTACAAGAACGGGCCACCGCCTTGATGTTAGTTGAGAACTACAGGGTGTTGTCCAGGATCACGCCAAGGTTCTTAGCGCTCTGGGAGGAGGACACAATGGAGTTGTCAACCGTGATGGCGAGATCATGGAATGGGCAGTCCTTCCCCGGGAGGAATTCATACAATTTCATTGTGGGTCAACATGGTAGGTTTGCACCCCAGTAAGCACAATACTTTTTTTGGTCCCGTCTGGAAGTCTTTTTTTGTGTGTGTTTTGCAAACGGTAGGCTTACCACATACATGGGCATTCGTCAAATTCCATTTCAGGCAACACTGTAGGCTACCCCTCAGTAAGCATGGACCGACACCGACTCCTTTTGGACGTCTTTTTTTGGTGCTGTTCGGACCGGCCTTGATTTCCACATCAACGGATATTATTTTTTGGTCCAGTCCGGACCAAATCTGAACCAATCATAGACTTCTATGTTTGGTTCAGATTTTGTCCGGTCTGGACCAGCCTTGATTTCGCCCAAACATAGACGTCTAAAATACTTTAAAGTACTACTTAAGTTGTTTTTTGGGGTATCTGTACTTACTTTACTATTTATATTTTTGCCAACTTTTACTTTTACTTCACTACATTCCTAAAGAAAATAATGTACTTTTTACTGAATACACTTTCCCTGACACCCAAAAGTACTTGTTACATTTTGACAGGAAAATGGTCCAATTCATACACTTATCAAGAGAACATCCCTGGTCATCCCTACTGCCTCTGATCTGGCGGACTGACTAAACACAAATGCATCGTTTGTAAATTATGTCTGGATGTGGGAGTGTGCCCCTGGCTATCCGTCAATAAAAATAGAAAATACAAGTGTGCCGTCTGGTTTGCTTAATATAAGGAATTTGAAATGGTTCATACTTTTACTTTTGATACTTAAGTACATTTTAGCAATTCCATTTACGTTTGATACTTAAGTATATTTAAAACCAAATACTTTTAGACTTTTACTCAAATAGCATTTTACTGGGTGACTTTCACTTTTACTTGTATCTTTACTTTTACTCAAGTTTGACAATTGAGTACTTTTTTTTATAGGTCTTTAGTTGGGCCTCTTGGTAGGTTCTCTCTAGATCAGAGATTTCAAATTCAAGGACATTCAGTTCAGCACTGTGTTTTCTCTTCAACCCTTTAGTATAGGCAATGATCTGTCCCCTCAGATAGGCTTTCAATGCGTCCCAAAGACTGAAACTGCCAGGAGAAGAGGGTTTATTTGTCAAAGTAAAAAATATTGATCTGCTCTTTGATAAATGTACAAAATTCAGGTTGCTTTAAGAGTATAGAATATATTCTCCATCTATATGCTCCATTTACCTTGGTAGGAATTGAGATTGATAATAGCAGAGGAGAATGGTCACAAAGCAATCTGGGGAGATAATCGATATCTAACACTTTATGAAACAGTTGGGTTGATAGCAAAACGTTATGTATGCGTGTGTGTGCTGTGTGGGTGTGAATAAAAAGAGTAGTCCCTATCCTGTGGGTGCATCTGTCTCCAGGTGTCTAGTAAATTGAGATCCTTCATGAATGACATGTTGAGTTTTACGGCTTTGGTAAGAAGGGGGGGGTTATCAGAGGACCTATCAAAAACTATATCTAAACACAAATTACAATCTCCTCCAGCCAGTAGCCATCCTGGTGGTGCTACTGAAGCAACCTGAAGGAAGCCATTCTGAATAAACATATGGTCATCGAATTTAGGAGCATAAATATTCAATAGGGTCCAAGACATACATATGCCCCAAAACAAACCTGCCTGAGGGATCAGACATGGTGTTGCTGACACAGAAGGGGATATGTCTACTTATCAAAATGTCAGTTCCTCTTGCTTTGGAGTTAAAAGAGGACGCAAAAACATTCCCTCTTTAATTTCTTGTGTTCACTGGCTGTAAGATGTGTTTCTTGTAAAAACACAATGTCAGCCTTTAATTTGTTAAGGTATGTATAGACTCTTTTCCTCTTAACCGGGCTGTTAAGACCTTTTACGTTGAATGTGAATTTTTTTTGTGGATTAAGCATGGTTTGGGTTTCAAATATATAACTGAATGGTCAGGTAATATTTCAACTTTAGTTTGAACACTGAAGTGACCTATGTGTCTCTAGGAAGGAAACGACATTAAACATAGGAAAAAAAACATAAACCCCACCCACCCTGATTGTCGGACTAAAACCACAATCCCGACAATCAAACATGAAAACACTAGAAATACGTTGTTGCTCGCAAGCATCTATGACAAATCAGGATAGGTTGTTTCACTGCGCAGCCATTACGAACACTGGCTGTAAAACAGTGATCACTAAGGTCATTACAGAAAACACCAGACTGATACCTATCAGGATTACTTGTGAGGATAACATCGAGGGGAATAGCATTTTCTGGGTGTTTGGAGTCATACCTTGTGGGATTGGTGATAATCTGGGAAAGATTTAGGGAGTCCCATTGCTTTAGGACTTGGTCAGGTGGTTTAAGCATGTCCCAGTTTAGGTCACCTATCAGGACAAATTCAGACTTAGTGTAAGGGGCCAAGAGGGAGCTTATGGCAGGTAGGGTGCAAGCCGGTGCTGATGGAGGACGATAGCACCCAGCAACAGTCAACAAAGAGCTATTTGAAAGTTTAATGCTTAAAACCAGCTAATCAAATTGTTTGGGGACAGATTTGGTGGAGACAACCGAGCACTGAAGGTGATCCTTGGTAGAGATTGCAACTCCTCCACCTTTGGAAGACCTGTCTTGCCGAAAAAGGATATAACCAGAAAGGTTAACATCAGTATTCAAAACACTCTTTCCTAACCACGTCTCAGTAATAACCAACACATCTGGATTGAAGCTGTGAACCCACACTTTCAATTGATCCATTTTAGGTAATAAGCTTGTAGTGTTAACATGCAGAAAACCCAGGCTTTTGCGAGAGCAGAAATCAGTGAAGCAGACATCAGAGCACAAGTCAGAATTGGGGCTAGCAACAGTAGATAGGCCAGGGTGTACATGCACCTTTCCAGATATCATCAACAGTAATACAATCAAGGCCCGGCAGAGGACAGGGAGAGCTCTGCAGTGCTGATTTATGACATGTGCATCAGATGGCAACAAGATCATATTGTACAGCAATTTCATCAGGTAACATGAATACAAAGCCGGCGAGGGGTGGTTAGAATAGGATGGGAGGCCAAAGGTCTGTGTAACCAATAGAGAGTCAGAGTCCCGAGTGTGCGAACAAACATAGTCTGTCCCATGGTTGGGTAAAGAAAGTTTGTAATCAACAAAGTATGCAGGAGTCATGAGGCAAATAGCAAAATAACAAAATGCACAAGAACAAAATAAAATATACAACGACTTGGGGCTAGCCATTGTAAGTTCAGATTGACTCGCCCCAACAGTGTGTGTGTGCTGGAGGTGAGCTAAAGCTCGGGAGAGAGGGGTGAGTGTGGCGGAGGTACCTGTACCAGACAGGGGGAGACAGGCCAGGGCAAACCGTGAACAGATCGCCAGGTGGAATCCAAGCAGCAGTGCAGCAGGCAATGGGAGTAGGTGTCACACCCACTTGGATAGACATAATACTGGGGGGTCATTGACAACACACACACATTAGGTTCTTCTATCCTCGTGGGGACCTCCAATTTATTTCCATTCAAAATCCTATTTTCCCTACCCTTACCTTTTACCCTAACCCTAATTATAACCCTTATTATAACCCTAACCCCTAATCTTAAAATAGCCTCTGTCCTCATGAGGATGTGAGAAATGTCCCTGAGGTAGAATTGTACTTGTTTTACTATCCTTGTGGGGACTTTTGGGGATTTTAGGTCCCCCAGATAAAAATGTTGTCAATCTTTAGAACATTTCACCAATAGCTGCCATTTCCATTACACATGTCACAATGTTGTTTTTAAATAAACCTGGGAGGAATGGAAACCTGCCTAGTCTCTGGTAGGCTATCAAACGTACTTTAACTTTCAAGTCATGTTAATTGCAATTTAAAGGACAGACATTCTTCAGTTGCAACACCACTTATCTGGAGCTCATGAGATTTCCTTATTTGATCTTTAATTGAAATTTGATCATCTCACTTTTAATTTAAACAGATCTCAGAAATGGAGATGACATCACAATATTGGACATCACATACAGCCTGCACTGTGTGCTGCACCATTCATCTTGGTATTACATTATGAAGCTCACTCAATTCCCCTCGGAGCAGGTGAAGAGTTAGTTGACAATCTACCTCTTATGTTATATGGAAAGAGTAGGATACATTAGGCTACTGTAAGCCTACAGTTACAACACTTCAGGGATTTGTTTGTGTTGTGTGTAGATAGGGAAATTAGAGAACGGGTAAACTGTCGGACTGTCTGACTGATTCATTGTAAAGCCACAGATGTAGCTTGGAGATATAACTCACTGCCATCCTCTCAGGCACTTCACTGACACTGCTCTTACACAGCTGACAGTTGTATTCATTCTGAGCAGTGTGAGTAGAACACTACCAACCTCTAGTGACAGCATTCAGGTACTACTGCATCTGTTGTTACCTGCAACATGACTGCAACACTTGAACTTCAAGGGCGTTCCCCAAACATACAGCTTTGCACATTTTGTGTGTGAGGTCTCCAGGCCATCAGACGGTTAAATAATCACCACTAGCCGGCCTCCACGCAGTACCCTGAACTTAGTCACTGTTACTTGTCAGAGTCGTGTGTATAGGTGGCAGGGAAGTCAGGCGCAGGATAATCAAACTGAGTGTAATGTAGTATTTAATAACAAATAAACTGAACATACTCCAAACACTAAATGTACCAATAAATAAAGTGGGTATGAGGACCCGTCGCACACCAATACAAAAACCAACACAACACTGAATAACAAACAATCTCTGACAAAGAATTGAGGGGAAACAGAGGGTTAAATACACAACAGGTAATGAATGGGATTGAAACCAGGTGTGTAGGAAGACAAGACAAGACCAATGGAAAATGAAAAATGGATCAATGACGGCTAGAAGACCGGTGACGTCAACCACCGAGCACCGCACGAACAAGGAGAGACTTCGACTTTGGTAGAAGTCGTACATTACTAGCCATCTACCACACACTATTCTACCCTGCACCTCAGACTGCTGCCCAATGTACATAGTCATTGAACAATTGTTACTTTAATAATGTTTACATACTGTTTTACCCACAACATACTGTATATACTGTATTCTAGTCAAGACTTATCCTATATAACTACTGCTGTACACACCTTTTATATTCATATATATATGTCCATAATGTAACACACCATCATATACACTACCGTTCAAATATTTGGGGTCACTCACAAATGTCCTTGTTTTTTAAAGAAAAGCTCATTTTTTGTCCATTAAAATAACATCAAATTGATCAGAAATACACTGTAGAGATTGTTATGGTAAATGACTATTGTAGCTGGAAACTGCAGATTTTTTATGGAATATCTACATAGCGGAACAGAGGCCCGTTATCAGCAACCATCACTCCTGTGTTCCACTGGCAATAGCTAATCCAAATTTGTCATTTTAAAAGGCTAATTGATCATTAGAAAACCCTTTTGCAATCATGTTAACACAGCTGAAAACTGTTGTCCTGATCAAAGAAGCAATAAAACCGGCCTTCTTTAGATTAGTTAAGAATCTGGAGCATCAGCATTTGTGGGTTTGATTACAGGCTCAAAACGGCCAGAAAACAAAGTGCTTTCTTCTGAAACTCGTCAGTCTATTCTTGCTCTGAGAAATGAAGGCTATTCCATGTGAGAAATTGCCAAGAAACTGAAGATCTCACAAGTCCTCAACTGGCAGCTTCATCCCGGTGACTCCAGGATGATGGCCTTGTAAATTCAATTGATTGGGCATGATTTGGAAAGGTACACATCTGCCCGTATAAGGTCCCACATTTGAGAGTGCATGTCAGAGCAAAAACCAAGCCATGAGGCTGTCCGTAGAGCTCTGAGACAGGATTGGGTCAAGGCACAGATCTGGGGAAGGGTACCAAAAATGTTCTGCAGCATTGAATGTCCCCAGGAACATAGTGGCCTCAAATCATTCTTAAATTGAAGAGGTTTGGAACCACCAAGACTCTTCCTAGAGCTGGCCGCCCAGACAAACTGAGCAATCGGGGAAGAAGGGCCTTGGTCATGGAGGTGAAACCCAATGGTCACTCTGACAGAGCTCCAGAGTTCCTCTGTGGCGATGGGAGACGCTTCCAGAAGGACAACCATCTCTGCAGCACTCCACCAATCAGGCCTTTATGGTAGAGTGGCAAGAAGAAAGCCACTCCTTAGTAAAAGGCCAAAATGCACCTCAAGACTCTCAGACTATGAGAAACAAGATTTTCTGGTCTGATGCAACCAAGATGGAATTCTTTGGAGAAAAGCTGGTACCATCCCTATGATGAAGCACGGTGGTGGCAGCATCATACTGTGGGGATGTTTTTTAGCGGCAGGGACTGGGAGACTAGTCAGGATCAAGGGAACGGAGCAAAGTACAAAGAGATCCTTGATGAAAACCGGCTCCAGAGCTCTCAGGAGTTCAGACTGGGATGATGTTCACCTTCCAACAAGACAATGACCCAAAGCACACAGCCAAGACAACGCAGGAGTGGCTTTGGGACAAGTCTCTGAATGAGTGGCCCAGCCAGAGCCCGGACTTGAACCCGATCGAACATCTCTGGAGAGACCTGAAAATAGCTGTGCAGCAACGCTCCCCAACCATCCTGACAGAGCTTGAGAGTATCTTCAGAGAAGAATGGAAGAAACTCCCAAATAAAGGTATGCCAAGCTTGTAGCGTCATACCCAAGAAGACTCAAAGCTGTAATAGCTTTCAAAGGTGCTTCAACAAAGTACTGAGTAAAGGGTCTGAATACTTAAGTAAATGTAATATTTACGTTTTTTATTTTTAATATATTTGCAAATAATTCTAAAATCCTGTTTTTGCTTTGTCATTATGGGGTTTTGTATGTAGATTGATAAGGGGGGGGGGACAATTCAATCCATTTTAAAATAAGGCTGTCACATAACAAAATGTAGGAAATGTAAAGGGGTCTGAATACTTTCAGATTGCCCTGTATATAGGGTTGGCTACACTTCCCGGATTTCAACCTAGCTAGCTAGTTACCTTGGAGGTTTCTCAGATGATCTGATGAGAATCTGAGGAAGATATGTGACTTGTCACTCTGATCTTAAAACCGCATCTCGACAGAAATACATAATAAAATAAAATAAATGAATATAGGGGAAACACTACGTACTCTGTAATATGTGCACACATACCACCAAGAGTGGGCCTACCGCTGTAATGATGTTGAATTATTCATAGATAGTCTGTGGCTAGCCAGCATACATGATCCACTATAATGGCCCGTAGCCTGCTATAGAAACTAGCTCACTACTAGGTTGCAGGATATGACATGTCTGTGGAGAAGGTACCAGGAATCTGAGTGGCATTTAATGTAGATACATATTGCAGTAAGGAAATGCACTTCTTAATATTGTAGAAGATTTATTATGTATAGTTTTGCTAATACATGTATTACATCAGTGGAGAATAAGAGCAACAATCAAATTAACTCTGCAAAAGAAGTGATCAAAATCAAGTATATACATAGGCATTTTCAATTTTCCAACTATACACAAATCCAGAAATGTTTTTGTTAGGTACAGTATACATTATGGAAAATTAAATCTATGCATAATTCTAATCAAAATATAGTTGCATCAATATATTTTTCTTTCTTTTTTACTATGATTACAAGCATTACATTTTAGCAACATATATTTATTTCATGGTAATAAGTGTTCAGATTGCAATTCTTCCTTATGTGTTGTGTGTTTTTGTTCTATTAATGTTGCATGGTTTGTATTTATATCACTACGTATTAATTAAGTATTTTGTATGGTTTTACAGTGAAATAATTGTAAACATATTTTCAGAGTCATAATCATTGATTCCTTATATTTATATATTGCTGCCCAGAAGTGGAATAAAGAGCAGAAATCAGAGGTAATTTATCAATGTATATGGCAGTGGATTAACAAGTTTCTCTCCATTATATGTACAGCAGGACAACCTGCAGAGATGTGGTAGTAATTACAATAAAGTGACAATTTTGGCATTAATATCCCTACCTGTATCACTTGTGTATATTTATATTTATATTTAGTGTGTACTAAGTAAACAATCAAAACATTTAACTGTATATATTAAAACTCTGTCATAAATTAAAGCACAATTAATTATTAAGAGCACAATAATAATATGACTGATATTACTTCTCAATTGAGGGATTTATCATATTCCTCCAAGTCACTCCAATTCAGCCCCATCAAAGAATTTCATTTTTTCAGAATGCATAGTTTCTTTCATCTGTTTGATAGATGAGGCGGTTTCATCTGAGATGGGCTCAGCCCCAAACACATGTGTAACTCTTCGAGTTATGACAACCGTTTCCTTGTCAGTGCCTGACATTTCCCTAATTACATGCCTCTTAATGACTGTTTGCCCATCGCTCTGTGTTTTGTTGGTGTCGTCCACTGACCAAGATGCAGAGGAAGCTCCGGCGGTCCCTGTCTGCAATCCAAAATCTGTTAAGAGCGTGGCTTTCTGTGTGTCTGGTATTGCTTGTATATTGGATGTGATGACATGTGTGCCAGACTCCAGTTTTAGGGTGTCCACTGATGAGGAGGAAGCTCCAGAGGACATTGGAATGGTGACCTTCTCTGCCAAGTAGGGTTCAAAAGAGATCATTTTTGTCCTTGCTGTGGAGGTAATGATATTACCTTGTATCTCAGTGGCAATAGGGTCAGAGTATTTCACTGTGACTTTGGTTGGAGAGGCCAATGATGGAGCAACTTGTTCGCTTGTGACTGTAGAACTGATATCTGCAAAAGCATCCGATGACCGCACTGAAAAGGTCAAGCTGGAATCTTGTTCCACAGACTCACCTGCAGGGCTGTTCTCACTTGCTTCTTTCTCAGAAGTATCTTTTTCTAAAATTTTGGCAGATTCTGAAGGAGAAGATAGTCCAAATGTAGGAAACTTAAACCAAACAAATTTGGATTTTTCTTTCGCTTCTTCCTCTTCTTGGATAGACTGGGTTTCAGCACTGGGTCCTTCCCTTGAGCCTGTGAGCTTTTCTTCCACTTCCTCTAATGCAGGGACATAAAATTCAACATCAATGCTTCTTAATACCTCCCCAAATGTTGTCAAAGTCAACTTTGGTGAAATCTCTGGTCCTTGTGGTTCCACATGAATTTCATTATTCTCCAAAATAATATTTGGACTTATATCATCATGTTCATGTTCATTCTGTCGTTTGGATTTTGAAATGCTCAATTTGGGCATTTTGAAGGTTGGAAGTTTGAATTTACTTGGTGAGCCTTGACCTTTGCTGGGTAAGCCATGGCCTTTATCATCAATTGTCAGTTCTGAACTGTCAACATCATGAACATCCACATCAGCTATTGTCATTCCTTCTTCAACTGAGGGCCCTGCAGATCCAGCAACATGTAGATGAACTTCACTACATCCTTTAATGTCAACTGTATCCCCGGGTTCTGTCAAATCAACTGGAAAGGAAGCTCCTAGTACTTGATCTAGAATTTCTACACCAGGCACTTCAATAACCTTCTCTTTAGCAGAGACATCTACTGCCACCTTTGAAGTTGAACCAAATGTAGGCAATTTGAATGTTGGCATTTTGAATCTTGAGGGGGAGCCAACAGCTTCTTTTACGTCAACTTCAATCTCTGGAGCTTCAATTTTCACGTCAGGCACTTTGAACTCTTTTCCCTCTGGGAGTGAAATGTCTACATTTGGAGGAATCATAACAATCTCAGGAGCCGTAACTTCAGATCTTGAAAAAACTATTTTTGGAAAGGTTATCAGCGGTTTCTTCACCCCCGTTTCAATTATTTTATCATCTATGTTTGGTGTTAGTAGTTTTCCATCAACTAAAAAACCTTCATTTTTCATTTCAACTTGACTCTCTGGAGCTTTCATTTCTACATATGACTCTTTGACCACCTTTCCTTCAGGACGAGATAAATCCACGTTTGTAAGACTGGCATCTACCTCAAGTGCTTTCACATCTGGTTTTGAAAACCATCCAAATGACATCCTGGGCTTTTTCATTTTTACATCCATTTCTGTAGCAGCTCCCACAGGCATTTCAACTTCTGCAGAAGGCACTTTGAGTTCAATGCTTGGTGGTTGGACGTTCATTTTGACCTCTGGTAAAGTGACATTTTCATTTTTTTTACGATTGACATCTATAGATGGACCTTTAAGGTCAACACTTGGCTTTTCGATGTTAAATGCTGATATTGTCAGCTTGGGTTCAGGTATTTCAGTTCCATGAAACTTGATGTCCTTGTCCAAATCAGGTACCTCTATTGTGACATTTGGAGAAGATGCTCCAAATTTAGGGAATTTTAAAGTTGGCATTTTGAATCTTGAGGGGGAGCCTACGGTATCTTTCACATCAACTTGAATCTCTGGAGTTTTCATTTCCACCTCTGGCTCTTTAACCTCCACCTTTCCCTCGGGAAGAGAAATATCCACCTCTGGAAAACTGATATCAACCTCTGGTGCTTTCACTTCAGGTTTTGAAAATCCAAATTTGGGGAATGACATTCTTGGCTTTCTCATTTTCACATCAATATCTTTAGAACCTGCTTCTGGTATTTCAACTTCAACAGAGGGCACTCCGACTTCCACATCAGGTAGTTGGAGGTCTGCTCTTCCCTCTGGTAAGTCGACATCTACATCTGTCTTTGACAGACTTAAGCCAATTTCAGGACCTTTAACTCTTGGCAATGAGAGTCCAAATTTTGGTAATTTAAATTTACTTCCTTGTCCCTCAAGCTCAATATCATGTTTCATTTCAATTTGAACATCTGGAGATTTCATTTCCACGTCTGGCTCTTTGACCTCCACCTTTCCGTCTGGAAGCGAAAAATCCACGTTTGTAAGACTGACATCAACTTCGGGTGCTTTCGCTTCTGGTTTTGAAAACCATCCAAATGACATCCTGGGCTTTTTCATTTTTACATCCATTTCTGGAGCAGCTCCCTCAGGCATTTCAACTTCACCAGAAGGCACTTTGAGTTCAATGCTTGGTGGTTGGACGTTCATTTTGACCTCTGGTAAAGTGACATTTTCATTTTTTTTACGATTGACATCTATAGATGGACCTTTAAGGTCAACACTTGGCTTTTCGATGTTAAATGCTGATATTGTCAGCTTGGGTTCAGGTATTTCAGTTCCATGAAACTTGATGTCCTTGTCCAAATCAGGTACCTCTATTGTGACATTTGGAGAAGATGCTCCAAATTTAGGGAATTTTAAAGTTGGCATTTTGAATCTTGAGGGGGAGCCTACGGTATCTTTCACATCAACTTGAATCTCTGGAGTTTTCATTTCCACCTCTGGCTCTTTGACCTCCACCTTTCCCTCAGGAAGAGAAATATCCACCTCTGGAAGACTGATATCAACCTCTGGTGCTTTCACTTCAGGTTTTGAAAATCCAAATTTGGGGAATGACATTCTTGGCTTTCTCATTTTCACATCAATATCTTTAGAACCTGCTTCTGGTATTTCAACTTCAACAGAGGGCACTCCGACTTCCACATCAGGTAGTTGGAGGTCTGCTCTTCCCTCTGGTAAGTCGACATCTACATCTGTCTTTGACAGACTTAAGCCAATTTCAGGACCTTTAACTCTTGGCAATGAGAGTCCAAATTTTGGTAATTTAAATTTACTTCCTTGTCCCTCAAGCTCAATATCATGTTTCATTTCAATTTGAACATCTGGAGATTTCATTTCCACGTCTGGCTCTTTGACCTCCACCTTTCCGTCTGGAAGCGAAAAATCCACGTTTGTAAGACTGACATCAACCTCGGTGCTTTCGCTTCTGGTTTTGAAAACCATCCAAATGACATCCTGGGCTTTTTCATTTTTACATCCATTTCTGTAGCAGCTCCCTCAGGCATTTCAACTTCACCAGAAGGCACTTTGAGTTCAATGCTTGGTGGTTGGACGTTCATTTTGACCTCTGGTAAAGTGACATTTTCATTTTTTTTACGATTGACATCTATAGATGGACCTTTAAGGTCAACACTTGGCTTTTCGATGTTAAATGCTGATATTGTCAGCTTGGGTTCAGGTATTTCAGTTCCATGAAACTTGATGTCCTTGTCCAAATCAGGTACCTCTATTGTGACATTTGGAGAAGATGCTCCAAATTTAGGGAATTTTAAAGTTGGCATTTTGAATCTTGAGGGGAGCCTACGGTATCTTTCACATCAACTTGAATCTCTGGAGTTTTCATTTCCACCTCTGGCTCTTTGACCTCCACCTTTCCCTCAGGGAAGAGAAATATCCACCTCTGGAAAACTGATATCAACCTCTGGTGCTTTCACTTCAGGTTTTGAAAATCCAAATTTGGGGAATGACATTCTTGGCTTTCTCATTTTCACATCAATATCTTTAGAACCTGCTTCTGGTATTTCAACTTCAACAGAGGGCACTCCGACTTCCACATCAGGTAGTTGGAGGTCTGCTCTTCCCTCTGGTAAGTCGACATCTACATCTGTCTTTGACAGACTTAAGCCAATTTCAGGACCTTTAACTCTTGGCAATGAGAGTCCAAATTTTGGTAATTTAAATTTACTTCCTTGTCCCTCAAGCTCAATATCATGTTTCATTTCAATTTGAACATCTGGAGATTTCATTTCCACGTCTGGCTCTTTGACCTCCACCTTTCCGTCTGGAAGCGAAAAATCCACGTTTGTAAGACTGACATCAACCTCGGGTGCTTTCGCTTCTGGTTTTGAAAACCATCCAAATGACATCCTGGGCTTTTTCATTTTTACATCCATTTCTGTAGCAGCTCCCTCAGGTATTTCAACTTCACCAGAAGGCACTTTGAGTTCAATGCTTGGTGGTTGGACGTTCATTTTGACCTCTGGTAAAGTGACATTTTCATTTTTTTTACGATTGACATCTATAGATGGACCTTTAAGGTCAACACTTGGCTTTTCGATGTTAAATGCTGATATTGTCAGCTTGGGTTCAGGTATTTCAGTTCCATGAAACTTGATGTCCTTGTCCAAATCAGGTACCTCTATTGTGACATTTGGAGAAGATGCTCCAAATTTAGGGAATTTTAAAGTTGGCATTTTGAATCTTGAGGGGGAGCCTACGGTATCTTTCACATCAACTTGAATCTCTGGAGTTTTCATTTCCACCTCTGGCTCTTTGACCTCCACCTTTCCCTCAGGAAGAGAAATATCCACCTCTGGAAGACTGATATCAACCTCTGGTGCTTTCACTTCAGGTTTTGAAAATCCAAATTTGGGGAATGACATTCTTGGCTTTCTCATTTTCACATCAATATCTTTAGAACCTGCTTCTGGTATTTCAACTTCAACAGAGGGCACTCCGACTTCCACATCAGGTAGTTGGAGGTCTGCTCTTCCCTCTGGTAAGTCGACATCTACATCTGTCTTTGACAGACTTAAGCCAATTTCAGGACCTTTAACTCTTGGCAATGAGAGTCCAAATTTTGGTAATTTAAATTTACTTCCTTGTCCCTCAAGCTCAATATCATGTTTCATTTCAATTTGAACATCTGGAGATTTCATTTCCACGTCTGGCTCTTTGACCTCCACCTTTCCGTCTGGAAGCGAAAAATCCACGTTTGTAAGACTGACATCAACCTCGGGTGCTTTCGCTTCTGGTTTTGAAAACCATCCAAATGACATCCTGGGCTTTTTCATTTTTACATCCATTTCTGTAGCAGCTCCCTCAGGTATTTCAACTTCACCAGAAGGCACTTTGAGTTCAATGCTTGGTGGTTGGACGTTCATTTTGACCTCTGGTAAAGTGACATTTTCATTTTTTTTACGATTGACATCTATAGATGGACCTTTAAGGTCAACACTTGGCTTTTCGATGTTAAATGCTGATATTGTCAGCTTGGGTTCAGGTATTTCAGTTCCATGAAACTTGATGTCCTTGTCCAAATCAGGTACCTCTATTGTGACATTTGGAGAAGCTGCTCCAAATTTAGGGAATTTTAAAGTTGGCATTTTGAATCTTGAGGGGAGCCTACGGTATCTTTCACATCAACTTGAATCTCTGGAGTTTTCATTTCCACCTCTGGCTCTTTGACCTCCACCTTTCCCTCAGGAAGAGAAATATCCACCTCTGGAAGACTGATATCAACCTCTGGTGCTTTCACTTCAGGTTTTGAAAATCCAAATTTGGGGAATGACATTCTTGGCTTTCTCATTTTCACATCAATATCTTTAGAACCTGCTTCTGGTATTTCAACTTCAACAGAGGGCACTCCGACTTCCACATCAGGTAGTTGGAGGTCTGCTCTTCCCTCTGGTAAGTCGACATCTACATCTGTCTTTGACAGACTTAAGCCAATTTCAGGACCTTTAACTCTTGGCAATGAGAGTCCAAATTTTGGTAATTTAAATTTACTTCCTTGTCCCTCAAGCTCAATATCATGTTTCATTTCAATTTGAACATCTGGAGATTTCATTTCCACGTCTGGCTCTTTGACCTCCACCTTTCCGTCTGGAAGCGAAAAATCCACGTTTGTAAGACTGACATCAACCTCGGGTGCTTTCGCTTCTGGTTTTGAAAACCATCCAAATGACATCCTGGGCTTTTTCATTTTTACATCCATTTCTGGAGCAGCTCCCTCAGGCATTTCAACTCCACCAGAAGGCACTTTGAGTTCAATGCTTGGTGGTTGGACGTTCATTTTGACCTCTGGTAAAGTGACATTTTCATTTTTTTACGATTGACATCTATAGATGGACCTTTAAGGTCAACACTTGGCTTTTCGATGTTAAATGCTGATATTGTCAGCTTGGGTTCAGGTATTTCAGTTCCATGAACCTTGATGTCCTTGTCCAAATCAGGTACCTCTATTGTGACATTTGGAGAAGCTGCTCCAAATTTAGGGAATTTTAAAGTTGGCATTTTGAATCTTGAGGGGAGCCTACGGTATCTTTCACATCAACTTGAATCTCTGGAGTTTTCATTTCCACCTCTGGCTCTTTGACCTCCACCTTTCCCTCAGGAAGAGAAATATCCACCTCTGGAAGACTGATATCAACCTCTGGTGCTTTCACTTCAGGTTTTGAAAATCCAAATTTGGGGAATGACATTCTTGGCTTTCTCATTTTCACATCAATATCTTTAGAACCTGCTTCTGGTATTTCAACTTCAACAGAGGGCACTCCGACTTCCACATCAGGTAGTTGGAGGTCTGCTCTTCCCTCTGGTAAGTCGACATCTACATCTGTCTTTGACAGACTTAAGCCAATTTCAGGACCTTTAACTCTTGGCAATGAGAGTCCAAATTTTGGTAATTTAAATTTACTTCCTTGTCCCTCAAGCTCAATATCATGTTTCATTTCAATTTGAACATCTGGAGATTTCATTTCCACGTCTGGCTCTTTGACCTCCACCTTTCCGTCTGGAAGCGAAAAATCCACGTTTGTAAGACTGACATCAACCTCGGGTGCTTTCGCTTCTGGTTTTGAAAACCATCCAAATGACATCCTGGGCTTTTTCATTTTTACATCCATTTCTGGAGCAGCTCCCTCAGGCATTTCAACTTCACCAGAAGGCACTTTGAGTTCAATGCTTGGTGGTTGGACGTTCATTTTGACCTCTGGTAAAGTGACATTTTCATTTTTTTTACGATTGACATCTATAGATGGACCTTTAAGGTCAACACTTGGCTTTTCGATGTTAAATGCTGATATTGTCAGCTTGGGTTCAGGTATTTCAGTTCCATGAACCTTGATGTCCTTGTCCAAATCAGGTACCTCTATTGTGACATTTGGAGAAGCTGCTCCAAATTTAGGGAATTTTAAAGTTGGCATTTTGAATCTTGAGGGGGAGCCTACGGTATCTTTCACATCAACTTGAATCTCTGGAGTTTTCATTTCCACCTCTGGCTCTTTGACCTCCACCTTTCCCTCGGGAAGAGAAATATCCACCTCTGGAAGACTGATATCAACCTCTGGTGCTTTCACTTCAGGTTTTGAAAATCCAAATTTGGGGAATGACATTCTTGGCTTTCTCATTTTCACATCAATATCTTTAGAACCTGCTTCTGGTATTTCAACTTCAACAGAGGGCACTCCGACTTCCACATCAGGTAGTTGGAGGTCTGCTCTTCCCTCTGGTAAGTCAACATCTACATCTGTCTTTGACAGACTTAAGCCAATTTCAGGACCTTTAACTCTTGGCAATGAGAGTCCAAATTCTGGTAATTTAAATTTACTTCCTTGTCCCTCAAGCTCAAAATCATGTTTCATTTCAATTTGAACATCTGGAGATTTCATTTCCACGTCTGGCTCTTTGACCTCCACCTTTCCGTCTGGAAGTGAAAAATCCACGTTTGTAAGACTGACATCAACCTCGGGTGCTTTCGCTTCTGGTTTTGAAAACCATCCAAATGACATCCTGGGCTTTTTCATTTTTACATCCATTTCTGGAGCAGCTCCCTCAGGCATTTCAACTTCACCAGAAGGCACTTTGAGTTCAATGCTTGGTGGTTGGACGTTCATTTTGACCTCTGGTAAAGTGACATTTTCATTTTTTTTACGATTGACATCTATAGATGGACCTTTAAGGTCAACACTTGGCTTTTCAATGTTAAATCCTGATATTGCCAGCTTGGGTTCAGGTATTTCAGTTCCATGAACCTTGATGTCCTTGTCCAAATCAGGTACCTCTATTGTGACATTTGGAGAAGCTGCTCCAAATTTAGGGAATTTTAAAGTTGGCATTTTGAATCTTGAGGGGGAGCCTACGGTATCTTTCACATCAACTGGAATCTCTGGAGTTTTCATTTCCACCTCTGGCTCTTTGACCTCCACCTTTCCCTCAGGAAGAGAAATATCCACCTCTGGAAGACTGATATCAACCTCTGGTGCTTTCACTTCAGGTTTTGAAAATCCAAATTTGGGGAATGACATTCTTGGCTTTCTCATTTTCACATCAATATCTTTAGAACCTGCTTCTGGTATTTCAACTTCAACAGAGGGCACTCCGACTTCCACATCAGGTAGTTGGAGGTCTGCTCTTCCCTCTGGTAAGTCGACATCTACATCTGTCTTTGACAGACTTAAGCCAATTTCAGGACCTTTAACTCTTGGCAATGAGAGTCCAAATTTTGGTAATTTAAATTTACTTCCTTGTCCCTCAAGCTCAATATCATGTTTCATTTCAATTTGAACATCTGGAGATTTCATTTCCACGTCTGGCTCTTTGACCTCCACCTTTCCGTCTGGAAGCGAAAAATCCACGTTTGTAAGACTGACATCAACCTCGGGTGCTTTCGCTTCTGGTTTTGAAAACCATCCAAATGACATCCTGGGCTTTTTCATTTTTACATCCATTTCTGGAGCAGCTCCCTCAGGCATTTCAACTTCACCAGAAGGCACTTTGAGTTCAATGCTTGGTGGTTGGACGTTCATTTTGACCTCTGGTAAAGTGACATTTTCATTTTTTTTACGATTGACATCTATAGATGGACCTTTAAGGTCAACACTTGGCTTTTCGATGTTAAATGCTGATATTGTCAGCTTGGGTTCAGGTATTTCAGTTCCATGAACCTTGATGTCCTTGTCCAAATCAGGTACCTCTATTGTGACATTTGGAGAAGCTGCTCCAAATTTAGGGAATTTTAAAGTTGGCATTTTGAATCTTGAGGGGGAGCCTACGGTATCTTTCACATCAACTTGAATCTCTGGAGTTTTCATTTCCACCTCTGGCTCTTTGACCTCCACCTTTCCCTCAGGAAGAGAAATATCCACCTCTGGAAGACTGATATCAACCTCTGGTGCTTTCACTTCAGGTTTTGAAAATCCAAATTTGGGGAATGACATTCTTGGCTTTCTCATTTTCACATCAATATCTTTAGAACCTGCTTCTGGTATTTCAACTTCAACAGAGGGCACTCCGACTTCCACATCAGGTAGTTGGAGGTCTGCTCTTCCCTCTGGTAAGTCAACATCTACATCTGTCTTTGACAGACTTAAGCCAATTTCAGGACCTTTAACTCTTGGCAATGAGAGTCCAAATTTTGGTAATTTAAATTTACTTCCTTGTCCCTCAAGCTCAAAATCATGTTTCATTTCAATTTGAACATCTGGAGATTTCATTTCCACGTCTGGCTCTTTGACCTCCACCTTTCCGTCTGGAAGTGAAAAATCCACGTTTGTAAGACTGACATCAACCTCGGGTGCTTTCGCTTCTGGTTTTGAAAACCATCCAAATGACATCCTGGGCTTTTTCATTTTTACATCCATTTCTGGAGCAGCTCCCTCAGGCATTTCAACTTCACCAGAAGGCACTTTGAGTTCAATGCTTGGTGGTTGGACGTTCATTTTGACCTCTGGTAAAGTGACATTTTCATTTTTTTTACGATTGACATCTATAGATGGACCTTTAAGGTCAACACTTGGCTTTTCAATGTTAAATGCTGATATTGCCAGCTTGGGTTCAGGTATTTCAGTTCCATGAACCTTGATGTCCTTGTCCAAATCAGGTACCTCTATTGTGACATTTGGAGAAGCTGCTCCAAATTTAGGGAATTTTAAAGTTGGCATTTTGAATCTTGAGGGGGAGCCTACGGTATCTTTCACATCAACTGGAATCTCTGGAGTTTTCATTTCCACCTCTGGCTCTTTGACCTCCACCTTTCCCTCAGGAAGAGAAATATCCACCTCTGGAAGACTGATATCAACCTCTGGTGCTTTCACTTCAGGTTTTGAAAATCCAAATTTGGGTAATTTAAATTGACTTCCTTGTCCCTCAAGCTCAATATCATGTTTCATTTTAATTTGACCTTCTGGAGATTTAATTTCCACGTCTGGCTCTTTGACCTCCACCTTTCCTTCTGGAAGTGAAATATCCACGTTTGTAAGACTGATATCAACCTCGGGTGCTTTCACTTCTGGTTTTGAAAACCATCCAAATGACATCTGTGGCTTTTTTATTTTTACATCAATTTCCTTAGCCGCTCCCTCAGGTATTTCAACTTCACCAGAAGGCACTTTGAGTTCAACGCTAGGTGGTTGGACCTGCACTTTGATTTCTGTTAAAGTGAACATTTCAAGTTTTTTAAGATTGACATCCACATCTTCATTTGGACTTTTAATATCAACCCTTGGCTTTTCAATGTTAATTTCTGACATTGTCAGTTTGGGTTCTGGTATTTCAGTTCCTTGAACCTTAATGTCCTTTTCCACATCAGGTACACCTACGGCGACATTTGGAGCAGGCATTGACATCTTTGCTTTCTTTGACTTCTTATCTAATCCTTTAGTGTAAGGAATTACATTTGACTCCTCGGCTTTGATGGTTGGCCACTCAGGTACTGGTACTGCCAACTCTTTTTCCCTTTCCACTTGGTTGGGAGATCCTTTTTGATGTATATTTTCCATTCCAGGTATCTCCACGTTCTCTCGTTTATGGAGTTCAATTTGGATTTCAACCTCATTGGTCCTTCCAGCTTCCTCTTTTCTTTCTTTATGGTATATTTCTGTCATAGTAATAGGTTCATGAGCACCTAGATCAGAAAGTTGGTTCTTTGGCAATTTGATTGTGGTAACTGAGCTCCTGCTCAACTTCTCAGGTGAAGCATTTATGTCAGTCTTTTTGACATATGTGTCCAACTGTGCCTTTATGTCTGTGATTTTAGACAGGGTGTTTTCTACTGTCACATTGACTCTTTCTGCATTCACATCTGTCTTTGTGATTTCTTGATGAGCAGGCAGTCCTAAGGTGTCACCCTTTGGCAGCTTGAACCCTGGCAATTTGGAGACAGCCTCTTTAACTCTGTCAACGTCTATAACCATCTGAACAGTCTGCGCCTGAATTTCTTCAACAGGAAGAGTGAATGCCGTTTTAGGCTGTTTGATCACTGGGGTTTTGGTGCCAGTTGATGATGCATCTTCCATGCCGGGGATCTCAATATCATCACGGTTTGGAAGTATCTTCAACCCCCTATCCTCAACTTTAAGGCTTTTCACATCCATTTTTACAATCCTCACGTCTGTCATTTTTATAGGTTCAGCAGTAACAAAGTCAGCAAGGTCCTCCCTTGGCAGCTTGAACTTGGTAGCAGTCCTTGTACCAATTTGTACTAAAGCGTCATCAATGCTTGTCTCTGTAGGTAACTTTAAAGCCCGTATTTCCATCTGCAAGTCAGGTTCCATTGTAATACTGGTGACCTTAGCATGCATTTCCTGTGCATTTAAATTTGTTTTAACATATGTTTCTTTCAAGTCTCGTTCTTGTCCAATCTGAGGGGATTTCCTGATAAGTCCTACATCTGACATGTCAATTGGCAGTTGACGCTCCATCAGCTTAATATGTGATACTATAGTTGGAATCAGCAAGGTATTGTCATGTGCAGACAGATCAGATGTTATGATATCTGCTCCTGGTATCTTCATGCTTTTTGGGGATGATTTTACATGTTTTTCTTGCTTGTGTTTGTCTTTTGTCTCCTTTCCCTTGATCCTAAACTTTAGTTCTGACCTCTCTTTCTTCTCTTTCTTCTTTTTCTTTTCCTCCAGAGATGTCTTGGTTAAGGGACTCTCTTGATCAGCAAAAGCAACTGTTATGTCTGTGGTTTTCAAAGTTTTGTCCAGTCTGATGAGTTCTACCTTGTGCTGTTTGTTTTCCGAGCCTGTCAGGTCCGGAAGAGAGCATTCATTTTTTATCTTGGTGGATTCCATTTTTTCTGATTCTGATTCAAACACATATACTTGAGGTGTTTCTCCTGATGTGCTCTCTAGACCATCCAGTGAGTATATGTCATCTTGACTCTGTTGGATTTCCATAACTTGCGCACATTCTACAGTTAGTATGTCTGTGTCCTGGCCCGACTGTTCAACAGACCTGCTCTTGCGGCCCTTCATCTTTAGACTTGACAATTTTATCTTCTGCTTCTTTGTCCTGCCCTTGACAGCCTCCTGAGATTTGATTGGCGACTCTGTGTCACTTGTTGTTGGGCTCAGCTCCAGCTTCCTCTGATCATCTGCATCTGCGGTACTGTGAGACCTCTTAAAATGGGACTTTCGACTTTTGCTAAAGGAGGGGAAGTTGGGCCAAGAGATTCGGTCACCGTGCCTTTTTGTCTTTGAATGTCCCCTCATTTCCAGAGAGGAACCTTGTTCCACCTGTAGGATAAAAAAAAGTGAAATGTTGATTGATTGCTTCATGAGAAAAAGAGCCAAAGACATAACACTACTCTACAGATCCAGAAAAAAAACATAGTGATAGTTACTTGGGATTCAAGGGCTGGTTCACTCTCAAGGGTGGATATCTTTATTGGTTTGCGTTTCAGAAGTAACTCCATCTTGTAAGGCTGTGCATGTTCCAATATCTGAAGGGCATCTTCATATTTAACATCGTCAAAATACACTGTGGCACTGAGTATCTGATCACCTGAATGAACAAAAGGAAGACATAGAAAGATCAATAAATCCCCATTTGAACTGTTGAACAAGCATATCAAAGAGTCATATTAAAGAGTCTCTCACCCTGGATAGCAAAAGCAATCTTGCCTCCATTACTTCACATTTCACCCATTTCACTGCACATTTCACCCATTTCACTGCACATTTCACCAATATGTCTTGACTACAGACTCTAAAGGCAATTTTCAACTTCTGAAAGAGCATGGTATGAGCTAGTTGTCTGCTTACCCTCATGTACACTAAGAAGCTTTGAGGCTGGGGACTCTGGCCTCACTTCCTTAATGAAGATGCCCTCCTTCCCTCCTCCGCTCACAACAAGACCCTCGGCACATGTCTCTTTTGCCATTCTCACAATCACTCCCGACTCTGAGCTCTGAGTTTCCAGGAAAAAATGAAGAGAAATATATTTTTTACATGTTTATGTACCACCAATGACAACCTGAAACAATGCTTCTGCATGAGTTCAATATAATGCAGACATGTCTGACCTCCAGTTCACTCATCTTGGCAGGGGAGCGCTTTTCAAAAAGGGACCCAAAACCCCTCTTTCCTTTCTTGCCACTCCCACCTCCACCCTAAAAGGAATGTTAAATGAATCAGAGTGTCTGACAAAATTCAAACTACAAATCACCATGGTTGGTTGAAATATAAAGTATCGTACCTGTTTGTCAATGTCAGTGTATTCGTCAGTCTCAGGGTATTCATCTACAGGGGAGGATCCTTGTGGGCGAGGTCTCTCCCCCTCTATAAATTCAGATGGCTCTTCACATATCTGGAAAAAAAATATGTATATTTCATTTTGTTGCTATATAGGGATGAATTAAAAATTCTAATTTAAGTTGTGTCTTTCCCATAGTCTTTAGTATTCACATGATGTCCACACATGCAAGCAATGGGTTTTTCATATCAGTATATCCACTCACTGAATCATCCACCGTGTCAGGCTCTGGTCCCTTCAGCCTTCGTCCGGCCCCTATTCAAAACCAAGAAGAAAAAACCGTAAGAGCATATTTAGATCAAGGTAAACCACTACAGTTGTCAAAAGGTTAAGTCTCAGAATATCTATCATTAGATAGGTCAGGTATTAGAGAGGATTTCAATGTTTTGTTCACATGTATAGTGAATATTATCTTGATATTACAAGAACAAAATAATTCAGATGTATTTGACAAAACCGAGTCCTAGACTGACTGATCCTCTCTGCCTGTCTTACCATGGGAGCAGAATTGTTTTGAGAAACTGGAACCCAGGAGGAGATTATTGGAAGTTCTTCCTGGCAAGAATTCCCAAAGGAACCAGCTTCTGCAGCGCCTGTTAAATGATCCACTCAATCGATCTGGAGATTTGACTTACAGCCAGTGTGGCTGGCTAGCCTTGAAGTCTAAAGTAGGTGAGAGAGTGCAGTTTTGAAATGATATAATCCTGATCAATGTGATTGTTATTATTACCATCATCCATGATACACAATCATGCTGTGATCATATTGTCTGTTGTTAAGTTACCCTGCCGTGATGCCACAATTTCTGAGAAATAAAACAACTATTCACAAACAAATGATGGTGTCAATAGGGTCATATTAGCTGCTGAGTACCCTCAATGGTTGGACAAATCTGAAGCTTCATATCACAATAGGCCTCTGTAAGTCACTGGTCAGATCACTGCAGTGGTGAAAAGCAGTGGTGAAAAGCTGGGGTGTCTCACAAAATCAGATGTTGCAGTAGGCTGAAGTAGCAGTGGGGTTGTAGAAACACTTTTCATGTTGATGTGAAAATCACGATTATCTGTAAAATATGCTGTAACAAGGATACAGTCGAGATCACTTCCCCGCTCGGCATTAGGCCTATCCAATGCTGATTTTGCTTTCTGAGATACTGTATGTGATATCGATTGACTTAGGCAAGTAAACATGTTTGATATGTGTTCCGGTCTAAACGTTGCAAGCAATAAAGTGTACGAGAGCATTCAACCGTGTGATGGTACCTATTACTTTTCTACAAACAGGTTCTCTCATCAAAATGCAAGTGTAATTTGCTTATAAATTCTGAGCATTCTGTGGTAATATCCTTTTAAAGTCAATGTTGTGCCTACTGGGTGAACAATGATCTGTCTGACCAGTGGTCAGTGCTTTCAGTATAACCGTGTTGCAAAAACAAGTGTTCATTAACATGTTCAACAACTTCCTCATTGAGTACAAATAGTTCTTACCACAGTATTTTAGATCTCAGACCTTAGACCTCACACTTTTCTGTGTACACAATCTTGTGTGTGCACTTGTGAGTTTGTGTGTATAAGTGTGGGAACTTCCTATGGAAAGGGTGTGTCATTCCCTTAGAAAGTACCTTATGAGCCGTGGTAAGTCATTTTGGGGGGAAATCTGTTCTTTACTTTACTTATTTTAATTTTATTGACCCTCTAATCTTGGGGGTATGATCTTTGACCCTCTCTATCTTTTTCACTCAACATTATTCACGATTCTAATCAGAAGTATCCATAATCATGGTAGCATCCACATGAATGTAGAAGTGTTTAGAAACATTCTATCCTTATTTATAATAAAAGTGACTCAAAAATGACACTACATTATTTACCATGAATTTCTATTGGGCACAAAATAATCTGAAACACAATCAAAACTAACTGCAAATGCATCCAACAAGTTTGATGTTGTCATTGCTAGGAATATGGGACCAAATACTCAACTTTTGACGACTTAATTTATAAGAATCTTTAGGGCTGTTAATAATTTGGACCCCTACCTTTTTGAGAGAAAAATATATAACTTCTTAAACAAAATCTTTCTCTGAGCAATTGTATTAGTATAAAATAAAATAATTTCCCCATTTTCTTTGCATACAATATAGCTCAGTATTTGAATTATTTATTTTATACAGTCATTATGGCGCACAGCAAATCTAAGAAGCGGTAGATCTATTCTATGTGCACTATTTCTATGCTTCCCTTATTAAGTTTTGTTTTTTGCATCTTTTACTTTTCAGTTGTATACATCTGCATAGTGCACCTTTAATATAAAGAATTTGATGTGTAGCATTTACTTTTCACTTTTACTAAAGTATGACAATTTAGTATGTTTTCCATCATAGTACTTAAGTACATTTAAACCAAATACTTTTAGACTTTTACTCAAGTAGTATTTTATTGGGTGACTTTCCCTTTTACTTAAGTCATTTTCTATCAAGGTACATAGCTGCGGGAAGTAGGGGTGCTGAGGGTGTTGCGGCACCCCCTGAAAAATCTGTAATAAGAAAAATATCTAAATTAAAATATTTGTATTTTTTTCACAAAAGTTGTGCACTGGGCCTTTACTAGTCCTGTATTAGCAGATCAATATAACCGTCTGTACCTCAGGAAAAAATTCTGCCCCTCAGTAATAGCATCAAAGTGTCTGCTAAATGGCCATCAATACTACTACGTTTGCTTTTCCAACATAGCTAATCCAAGCACATGAAAACAATGTCATAAAGAAATTATTATATAGAGAGCACTTACCTGAAGGAAAAATGTCACCCTCTAAGCCACACTAGCAACCTAATTTATCCTGTTAATACTGCCTCACCCAGATTCCACTGTGGACCAACAGACTGAATGAAACTGCCAACATAGCTGTTTTGTTTTTGCTCCCAGTGACCAGCCTCTGATAGACATATAAGGGTGGATACGGCCTTCTAATCTAGATCAATCTTGTAACAGTATGAGTAACACAGGAGGAGACAGTCAGGATTGGAGAGTTGCAAATCATATTTTAAATTAATTCTCAGAAAGGTGTGAATGTTCTCCAACATAAATGTAAATTGACCGGATTTATGTCTGTGTATTATAACCCTTTCCACTCGCACAAGGAATGTACACTGCAGCTATGAATAGAAAAACTATGTCAAGTTTATGGTCTTTAGTCATTTCCACTCTCATCTCACAGGGACTTATTCACACACATTTGTCTTCAGATTGAATGACTATCAGCATCTGTACATAGTCAGAGGGGAAGGTAATGCTGGAGAGGGTTATGACATGTAGAGACAGTGGGTTCAGTGTTCTCTGAGGAACAAGGGAACTCTACCTGTGTGAGCTGAACAGAAGTGGATGCTTAAAATCAATTTGCTCCCTTTATAACTTGTAGCAAAATGCTAAATACAACTACATGCAATGGTAGAGAGAAATAGATTTGTACACTATAAAGCAGTGTTCCCTCCTAAGAGAATTCCCTTCTCAGGATAATTCCTTTATTGTGGTATGAAGCTGGACAATCCTACAAATTGATATCTCCATTAAAAAAAGACCAGAAAATGCTGATGTTCATGTTATATTCTATTTCCTTTACAGGGGCTGGCATATATTCCTGTACCTAAAACTGGCACTAAACGTGAAGAAACTCCTTACTCAAATATTTGTCATATGGGTGCTGCAGAAAGGTGATATGGTGACACACACTATTTACCAAATTATCCACATGAATTCACTTTCTGCCCTACTTTAAATGAGGTGTCCCTACAAAATGTGTTGACATAGTAATTGCATACTGTATGGCAGGTGTAATTAGTTACACAGTTTTACAATGTGGTTGGTGTGATTGCACATTGAGGTTTATGTGATTACAAACAAATATATTTTTTTGCACGCTTTAGATTTGCCAACAATCTCTCCCTCACTGTACAAGATTTTTAAAAAGGTCCCCTCAATGTTCAAGTTTATTTACAAATCTCTGAAATTGTGCAACATTTCATGGAGTTAATCTTACATGACTCATGTGGGGTGCAACCGCACCATTGTCTTTGGGTGTGGTCACTCTCAAGGCCACGTCTAGCTGGAAAAGTGCACCTTGAAATGTGGAAGGCCATTCATAATCACATAATCTCAACAGTGGCTAAACAACTATTTTGTAATTTTATATACCCTCAAAGAAATGATGTTATACTAAAAAACCTGGATTACTACGGCATACATGTTCCACTAACAACTTTATCAAACAACTTCTCTCTGAACATAACCAGCGACCCATGACCACTTTTATAACCATTAGAGTTTGTTTTTTTCCTCATAGGCCCTGCACCTGGTAGGACCCTGAGCTCAGCTCATTAACCAAACTAATTACATGGTGCTCATTTACAGAGAAGACAGACATAATTCCTACCCAATTTGAATAAGACACAAGCTCCTTCTTCTGGGGGGGGGGGGGGGGGGGGCTTGTTTGCATTCAAAAGGAGGAAAAAAATCTAAATAGGATTTTCCCCATGGATTATGTGGACATGGGACTGCGATCCCGCATGCTTTAAATCGAGCAGGCCAGAACATTTATTCATTCTCACCTAACGTGATAGGAGTTTCATCGTGGTTTTAGAATTCAACTATCAGAATTTGCCCCTATTCCCACATATACCCTCCCAATATGATTTTTAAAAATTGCCCCACAGGGAGAAGTCATTAAGATACTGGAGACAATACATCTCATAGGCATAGATTGAAAAAGCAAACAACAGTGTGAACACCCATCCTCTAATGGGACCAGTACTGCTTACCACCACTTCTATGCAGAGGGGCAAAGTACAATAATATGTCTATAAAAGTCAGCAATATTCCCCAGACTGTCTGTAAGAGATTGTCAATGTCTATGGTGTTTAATTGATGATATCATGGATGATACCATAAATGGACTTTCAATGGGCTTTAATGCTAAGTGGACCTCCCATCACACTAAATCTGGGCCAGTATTTGACACAGGTTTCTGCTCAGGGGAGAGGGCAATTACTGTATATCTCATTCTACCATCCCTATCTCTGCCCCACCTCCACTTCTGTCCCTCCCAGACCTAGGAATGACATTTTCTCAGTAACTTTGAACCTGTACCCAAGTACAGCACTTTTTGTACAAAAGTTTGACACATTAAACACTGGTGTACACATGCAGTGCAGGGGGGCCACGAGCTGGGGGGCCATGCAGCAAAGCACCCCCACACCATCACACCTCCTCCTTCATGCTTCACGGTGGGAACCACACATGCGGAGATCATACGTTCACCTACTCTGTGTCTCACCAAGACACAGCAGTTGGAACCAAAAATATCAAATTTGGACTCATCAGACCAATTGCTCGTGTTTCTTGGCCCAAGCAAGTCTCTTCTTTTTATTGGTGTACTTTAGTAGTGGTTTCTTTGCAGAAATTCAACGATGAAGGTCTGATTCACGCAGTCTCCTCAAAACAGTTGATGTTGAGATGTGTCTGTTACTTGAACTCTTTGAAGTATTTATTTGTCCTGCAATTTCTGAGGCTGGTAACTCTAATGAACTTATCCTCTACAGCAGAGGTAACTCTGGGTCTTCCTTTCCTGTAGCGGTCCTCATGAGAGCCAGTTTCATCAAAGCGCTTGATGGTTTTTGTGACTGCACTTGAAGAAACTTTCAAAGTTCTTGAAATTTTCAGGATTGACTGACCTTCATATCTTAAAGTAACGATGGACTGTCATTTCTCTTTGCTTATTTGAGCTGTTCTTGCCATAATATGGACTTGGTCTTTTATCAAATAGGGCTATCTTCTGTATACCACCCCTACCTTGTCACAACACAACTGATTGGCTCAAACGCATTAGGAAGGAAAGAAATTCCACAAATTAACTTTTAAGAAGGCACACCTGTTAATTGAAATGCATTCCAGGTGACTACCTCATGAAGCTAGTTGAGAGAATGCCAAGAGTGTGCAAAGCTGTCATCAAGGTAAAGGGTGGCTACTTTGAAGAAGTAAAGGCGGCAGGGTAGCCTAGTGGTTAGAGCGTTGGACTAGTAACCGGAAGGTTGTGAGTTCAAACCCCCGAGCTGACAAGGTACAAATCTGTCGTTCTGCCCCTGAACAGGCAGTTAACCCACTGTTCCCAGGCCGTCATTGAAAATAAGAATGTGTTCTTAACTGACTTGCCTGGTTAAATAAAGGTAAAATAAAAAATCAAAATAAATCTCAAATATAAAAGATTGTTTTAGACTGTTATGGTTACTACATGATTCCATTCAAGGTACACTTAACCAGCATGGCTACCACAGCATTCTGCAGCGATACACCATTTCCTATTCAACAAAACTGAATATGAGTATGAATAAGGCTTGAAATGACATATATAGGATTTCTAAATAGAGTTTAATCACATTGTAAAATGACTAACTATAAGATTTCACCTTCCTCATTATCTAAAGGTTTCTATTGAACAAAACATCTGCCCTCATCACTGTGAACATCTCACAGAGCTCTAGCTTGGCTTCCTGAACTCGTTAAGAACTCACCTTTCATCTCAAGTTAATGACAAACAGAAAGTGTTTTTGTTTAATATCTATTAATTACTTTAGATTACTGGCTATAATTCTATCTCTGAATGTGCTAGTGCCGCTAAATGACTCTCTCTTGCTGCGCTACGGTGTAAGGATTGCAGGCATATGCATTATTAGGCACTGTGACGTAGCGTTCAGTTGATGGACAGTTGGAAGAGCGAATGAAATGGTAGGAGGAACATCCCAGCTTCAAGTGGTGTCAGAGTTCATATCCTGCTTCACACAGTCAAAAGAGGCCTTACCCCTGTGTCCATGAGAATCAGGGCTACAGCTCAATGCAAGACACTTCTATCTATGGTGTCCACAGATTGATTAATAAGCAAAATTGCAGGTCAGAACCGGTATCAGAACCACACAGGTTCCCAAAACATGGGACTTTACATCTAAGAGGTTTTAAATTGAAAACAATCCCAGTAAGGTACTTAATTGTTACCCAGAAAGGATATGATATTGACATAAAAACGTCTGCATTGGAACCTTTTGAGGTCAAGTGAATGGAATTATTTAAATCAAGAGAATAGGCAAAAATAAACATTATTTGAACACGTCAATGACACAAGAGTTATGTTTGTAAAAATCTAAGAACAATGTCCACAAATCTAGCATCTAAAGAAAAACAAAGGCCATTGCTAACATTGGAAAGGCACAACATATTCTCATTGACCATAAAGAATGTTTTATTATCACAATTTCAACTAAAGATAACCTAAATTACTTCTTAACCTTTCAACAAAATGCTTGCAAAACTGAATACACTTTAGTTAGTTCAAGCAAGCATGCGCTGTGATACAAACTCTCAATGTGTTTGTCCTCCAGAATTTGCTTCTATATGAAACTTAAATGAGTTATGTTTACATTGTGAATGACAGATTACACTCATCTTTTGATGCATTCTGCATGGGCTCTCGGTTAATGACTATACACCAGGAAAAAGTACATCAACTTACAGTGGGGCAAAAAAGTTTTTAGTCAGCCACCAATTGTGCAAGTTCTCCCACTTAAAAGGATGAGAGAGGCCTGTAATTTTCATCATAGGTACACTTCAACTATGACAGACAAAATGAGAAAAAGAAATCCAGAAAATCACATTGTAGCATTTTTAATGAATTTATTTGCAAATTATGGTGGAAAATAAGTATTTGGTCACCTACAAACAAGCACGATTTCTGGCTCTCACAGACCTGTAACTTCTTCTATAAGAGGCTCCTCTATCCTCCACTCTTTACCTGTATTAACGTTTGAACTTGTTATCTGTATAAAAGACACCTGTCCACAACCTCAAACAGTCACACTCCAAACTCCACTATGGCCAAGACCAAAGAGCTGTCAAAGGACACCAGAAACAAAATTGTAGACCTGCACCAGGCTGGGAAGACTGAATCTGCAATAGGTAAGCAGCTTGGTTTGAAGAAATCAACTGTGGGAGCAATTATTAGGAAATGGAAGACATACAAGACCACTGATAATCTCCCTCGATCTGGGGCTCCACGCAAGATTTCACCCTGTGGGGTCAAAATGATCACAAGAACGGTGAGCAAAAATCCCATAACTACACAGGGGAACCTAGTGAATGACCTGCAGAGAGCTGGGACCAAAGTAACAAAGCCTACCATCAGTAACACACTACGCCGCCAGGGACTCAAATCCTGCAGTGCCAGACGTGTCCCCCTGCTTAAGCCAGTACATGTCCAGGCCCGTCTGAAGTTTGCTAGAGAGCATTTGGATGATCCAGAGGAAGATTGGGAGAATGTCATATGGTCAGATGAAACCAAAAAATATTTTTGGGGTAAAAACTCAACTCGTAGTTTTTGGAGGACAAAGAATGCTGAGTTGCATCCAAAGAACACCATACCTACTGGGAAGCATGGGGGTGGAAACATCATGCTTTGGGGCTGTTTTTCTGCAAAGGGACCAGGACGACTGATCCGTGTAAAGGAAATAATGAATGGGGCCATGTATCGTGAGATTTTGAGTGAAAACCTCCTTCCACCAGCAATGGCATTGAAGATGAAACGTGGCTGGGTCTTTCAGCATGACAATGATCCCAAACACACTGCCCGGGCAACGAAGGAGTGGCTTTGTAAGAAGCATTTCAAGGTCCTGGAGTGGCCTAGCCAGTCTCCAGATCTCAACACCATAGAAAATCTTTGGAGGGAGTTGAAAGTCTGTGTTGCCCAGCAACAGCCTCCAAACATCACTGCTCTAGAGGAGATCTGCATGGAGGAATGGGCCAAAATACCAGCAACAGTGTGTGAAAACCTTGTGAAGACTTACAGAAAACGTTTGACCTCTGTCATTGCCAACAAAGGGTATATAACAAAGTATTGAGATAAACTTTTGTTATTGACCAAATACTTATTTTCCACCATAATTTGCAAATAAATTCATTAAAAATCCTACAATGTGATTTTCTGTATTTTTTCCTCATTTTGTCTCTCATAGTTGAAGTGTACCTATTATTAAAATTACAGGCCTCTCTCATCTTTTTAAGTGGGAGAACTTGCACAATTGGTGGCTGACTAAATACTTTTTTGCCCCACTGTATGTAAACACATCAAGTGCATCCCTATGATGTAGGCTCACCCAGACAACACACTGCAGACACACCCATCCACATACTGCAGGCAGGCAAGCAGCAGGTCAGCAGCATGACTCAGCACTCTACTCTCAGCAGCACCAGCCTCCCAACACACTCACTCACACAGCTCTGCTGAGCTCGGGTGCTAAATCAGGGAATAGTTTAGGACCACATAGAAACAGAGAGATGAGAGAGAGAGGGATGCCCACCCGTTCCCGGCGAGCCGTGCCAGTTGGGGAAGGCCAGGTGCAAACAGTCGCACATGTTGTCAGTCCACTGGGGTCCTGGGAGGGAGAGGGGGTCCTGTCCTCGGACAGGTATTCGACAGCACAGCGGCCCTGGCTGCTGATGAGCTCTGGCGGCTTGCCTGTTCTGGAGTGGCTAGAGCTGCAGCCTCTTCCTCAAACTGCCTCCACTCAGTGAGTCACAGCAGGGAAGGAGGCAAGAGTCGCAGGACCAGAGAGAGTAGAGTGAGTGGTGAGTGAGTGAGTGAGTGAGTGAGTGAGTGAGTGAGTGAGTGAAGCCTACGAGCAGCGCGCGTGAGAGAGTGATTTCTGCAGCAACCACGCTCAGAGCAGTCCACACTGGAGTGAGGCAGGGCTCTCCTAATCTCTCCTGTAAACATAGACCTTCAGAGCAGCATGCTAACCGTATTATGGGAGGGCTGCCCCCACCCTCCCTCTCACCAGCTGCATTGATCAGACCAATCAGGCAAGGACACTCAGGACGATGCTCCAATAGAGATTTATGGGAGGGGGGAGGGGGGAGGAGGAGGCACATCATTGAATTTGACACAGTACACTATATAGTTTAATATCTTTCACAGGACAAGATGCTATATATTACAGTTGTTGGGAAACGTGTATAAGAGGGAAAGGCAAAAGTGGAGCTAAACACAGACTTTAGTGAGTGTGTATGAAAAACCTGAGGTGCCGCAGTGGTGCCTGGTCACATTGTCTGAGTCAGGGTGTGTTTTCAAAGGGATGCTTCCTGTTAAATTATTTAAGAGCTAAAATAGAGTATGTGTTCACAGCAAGAGAGAAAGAGAAGGGATGCTGAGTAGTAACGCAGGCCAGACAAGCAGAGCACAGCATCACATACACACACACACACACACACAGGGAAAGCACCGTATTAGGCACTAAAAGCCATTCATAAACGAAACCTTTGTGCAATAGATTGTCTGATGCTTATGACGATACCTTGTTTGTAGCTTGTCTACTTGCTATCCTTGTATGTATTGTTGATAAGACTGACTACTATGGTCTGGTTAAGCGAGTGGGACTGTTCATTGGCAGTGTGATGTACATTAATAAGGTGTGGACCTGTGATCAAAATCAAATAACATATACTTACAGTGTATTTGGAAAGTATTCAGACTACTGAATAAAAACAATCCTCATCAATCTACATACAATACCCCAACATGACAAAGCAAAAACAGGTTTTTAGGCATTTTTGCAAATGTATTAGAAATAAAAAAACGGAAATATCACATTTGCATAAGTATTCAGACCCTTTACTCAGTACTTTGTTGAAGCTCCTTTGACAGCGATTATAGCCTCGAGTCTTCTTGGGTATTTACATTTACATTTAAGTCATTTAGCAGACGCTCTTATCCAGAGCGACTTACAAATTGGTGCGTTCACCTTAAGACATCCAGTGGAACAGCCACTTTACAATAGTGCATCTAAATATTTTAAGGGGGGGGGTGAGAAGGATTACTTTATCCTATCCTAGGTATTCCTGAAAGAGGTGGGGTTTCAGGTGTCTCCGGAAGGTGGTGATTGACTCCGCTGTCCTGGCGTCTTGAGGGAGTTTGTTCCACCATTGGGGGGCCAGAGCAGCGAACAGTTTTGACTGGGCTGCGCAGGAACTGTACTTCCTCAGTGGTAGGGAGGCGAGCAGGCCAGAGGTGGATGAACGCAGTGCCCTTGTTTGGGTGTAGGGCCTGATCAGAGCCTGGAGGTACTGAGGTGCCGTTCCCCTCACAGCTCCGTAGGCAAGCACCATGGTCTTGTAGCGGATGCGAGCTTCAACTGGAAGCCAGTGGAGAGAGCGGAGGAGCGGGGTGACGTGAGAGAACTTGGGAAGGTTGAACACCAGATGGGCTGCGGTGTTCTGGATGAGTTGTAGGGGTTTAATGGCACAGGCAGGGAGCCCAGCCAACAGCGAGTTGCAGTAATCCAGACGGGAGATGACAAGTGCCTGGATTAGGACCTGCGCTGCTTCCTGTGTGAGGCAGGGTCGTACTCTGCGGATGTTGTAGAGCATGAACCTACAAGAACGGGCCACCGCCTTGATGTTAGTTGAGAACGACAGGGTGTTGTCCAGGATCACGCCAAGGTTCTTAGCGCTCTGGGAGGAGGACACAATGGAGTTGTCAACCGTGATGGCGAGATCATGGAACGGGCAGTCCTTCCCCGGGAGGAAGAGCAGCTCCGTCTTGCCGAGGTTCAGCTTGAGGTGGTGATCCGTCATCCACACTGATATGTCTGCCAGACATGCAGAGATGCGATTCGCCACCTGGTCATCAGAAGGGGGAAAGGAGAAGATTAATTGTGTGTCGTCTGCATAGCAATGATAGGAGAGACCATGTGAGGTTATGACAGAGCCAAGTGACTTGGTGTATAGCGAGAATAGGAGAGGGCCTAGAACAGAGCCCTGGGGGACGCCACAAGCTTGGCACACCTATATTTATGGAGTTTCTCCCATTCTTCTGTGCAGATCTTCTCAAGCCCTGTCAGGTTGGATGGGGGGGCGCCGCTGCACAGGTATATTCAGGTTTCTCCAGAGATGTTAGATCGGGTTCACGTCTGAGCTCTGGCTGGGCCACTTAAGGACATTCAGAGACATGTCCCAAAGCCACTCCTGCATTGTCTTGACCGTGTGCTTGAGGTCATTGTCTTATTGAAAGGTGAACATTCACCCCAGTCTGAAGTCCTGAGCGCTCTGGAGAAGTTTTTCATTAAGGATCTCTTTGTACTTTGCTCCGTTAATTTTCCTCGATCCTGACTAGTCTCCCAGTCCCTGCCGCTGAAAATCTTCCACACAGCATGTTGCTGCCACCACCATGCTTCACCGTAGGGATGGTGTCAGGTTTCCTCTGGAAGTGACTCTTGGCATTCAGACCAAAGAGTTCAATCTTGATTCCATCAGACCAGAGGATCTTGTTTCTCTTGGTCTGAGAGTCCTTTAGGTGCCTTTTGGAAAACTGCAAGTGGGCTGTCATGTGCCTTTTACTGAGGAGTGGCTTCCGTCTGGCCACTCTACCATAAAGGCCTGATTGGTGGAGTGACGCAGATATGGTTGTCCTTCTGGAAGGTTCTCCCATCTCCACAGAGGAACTCTGGAGCTCTGTCAGAGTGACCATCGGGTTCTTGGTCACCTCCTTGACCAAGGCCCTTCTCCCCCGATTGCTCAGTTTAGCTGGGCGACCAGATCTAGGAAGAATCTTGGTGGTTCCAAACTTCTTCCATTTAAAAATGATGGACGCCTCTTCGTTCTTGGGGACTTTTAATGCTGCAAAAATGTTTTGGTACCCTTCCCCAGATCTGTGCCTCGACACAATCTTGTCTCAGAGCTCTACAGACAATTCCTTAGACCTCATGGCTTGGATTTTTCTGACATGCACTGTCAACTTTGGGACCTTATATAGACAGGTGTGTGCCTTTCCAAATCATGTCCAATCAATGAGCTCAACTTCGAGTCTCATAGCAAAGGGTCTGAATACTTATGTAAATAAGGTATTTCTGTATTTATTTTTAATACATTTGCAAACATTTCTAAAAACCTCTTTTCGCTTTGTCATTATGGGATATTGTGTGTAGATTGATGAGGGAAGAACATGTATTTAATCAATTTTATAATAAGGCTGTGACATTACAAAATGTGGAAAAGGGGAAGGGGTCTGAATACTTTCCAAATGCACCGTACATAGCGAGAACAGAGATTAAACATAACTGTTCATTTACAAACCAGACCACTGATTTATTAGCCCATCTTTAAGTGCAGTCAACACTAAGTGATGTTTTACCGCTGAGTGAGCAGTGCATTAGACATGATGTTTTGGCCCAGGGCATTAGATCAATACTACACAAATGCAAGGCAGTATACTTTAAATGCAGGGCAATAATGTACATGTACAATATAGGGGACATCCAAGGGCTAGGTTCACTGTCCGTAAGCCTTTCCTGCAATCTAGAGACACAATCATTATGCTTAATTCTATTTTAAAAATATATTTATTTGTCTGTATATCTAAGCATACATTTTGAGCTGTGTGTATTAAATAAACTAAATATGCTTCTCTGCATCTCTGCTAAAAATCTGTGGAAAAGATTGAAAGGAATGTGAGTCTTAATCAGGACATTTAGTTATTGCTTGCTTTTCTAAAGTGTACCAATATTTCCAGCAGGCGTACCAGATACACTATATACAGGGTTGGGGAGTAACGGGTTACAAAAAATGGTAACTGTAATCTGTTACATTACCAGCAAAAATATTGTAATCAGATTACAGACACCTTTGAAAAAGTAGATGATTACTTCAAGGTTTACTTTTCAATTAGGAAAGGATGTTTGTGGAAAAAATATTGGACACTTCTTTGTTTTCTCACTGACATTCAAATCAGCATTGAAAAAAGGCACAAGTTTAAGTTTGTTCCACGTGAGCGAGTCTGAACACATGTCAGAGGCCACTATGATGACACACCAAATGTGTTTGATGGATCACGAGAAAAGAGCAGGAATAGGCTTTTGTAGGCTACAGTCCAAGTTACGTATATATTCAAATGGTGCGACTGCTGTGACGATTTTATACACCAGTCAGCAACGGTTGTGGCTAAAATAGCCGAATTCACTAATGTGAAGGGGTGTCCACATATTTTTGTTTATATAGTCATTGTTGTATAGGTTACTTTCTAAATGTAATATGTTAAGTTACTAGTTACCTGTCCAAAATTGTAATCAGTAAAGTAATTTAAGGATTAGCCAAACTCATGAGTTTAGCTCAATCTAATTCATGCTGATAAAAAACAAAATCCATAGGTCTAATGGACAGGTGCTCAAACTTGCACACTTTTGATAGACTTAAAGGAACAATCTGTAGTTGCTACATCCCTTTTTGGACTTATTAAGTTATATACTGTATACTAGAGGTGGGACCAAGTCATTGTTTTACAAGTCACAAGTAAGTCTCAAGTCTTTGCACTCAAGTCCCAAGTCAAGACAGGCAAGTCCGAGTCAAGCCTCAAGTCCTAAACTTTGAGTTTAGAGTCCTAAAACAAGTCATAATGTGCTCTTCACCAAATGTATTTGTAATGGGTCCTAGGTGTAGCTGGTGTAGAGAGTCAGGCGCAGGACAGCAGACATGAGTAATCAAACGTACTTTACTCAAAAATGAAAATATACAAAGTAACAAATACACGCACACCATGACAGACTGAAAATACAATAAACAATCACTCACAAAAAAACATGGGGGAACAGAGGGTTAAATAATGAACAAGTGATTGTGGGATTGAAAACAGATGTGTGAAACAAAGACAAAACAAATGGAAAATGAAAAGTGGATCGGCGGTAGCTAGAACGCCGGTGACATCGACCGCTGAACGCCGCCTGAGCAAGGAGAGGGACCGACGTGATATATTACCATTTCATACAGTATTTTAACAAGAGTAATAGATAGTATATTACATTTACGCAAATCATGAATCCTTTTCAAAATATCTATTTATTTATTACTTTCCTGTAAATGTTATATTTCCATGGAAATACATGGGTAGCCATGAGAAAGACAATAGTGATCGACTATCGAGGATGGCTATGGGGCGCAATCGGGCGATGTAGGCTTGTACACAATCGCCCAACCTTAACATACACACACACACTCTCTCTGTGTGGTTACAGTAGGCTAACGTATGTCAATGGTTTTAGGAACAGCAGTAACATCAGGCAGGATTTCAGCTACCAAATGCCTAACCAGTTGTAGCTCAATCTTGGGTGCAATGATCACGTTCCCGCACTGACTGACTGTGTGGAGGCTCATTGATTTAACATTATGTTAGCCTACATGATACACTAGTAAAGTAATAAAATATATAGCTGTCGGCTATATTAACCCCGACTTACCGTTCTTTGTGCAGTTTCAAATGTCGAACAAAGTTGGAAATTGTTGCACCTCCGTCTGTAATTTTCTTCCCGCATGTTTTGCAAGTTGCAATCCATTTTTTGATGATACAGCGTCGTCTTTATGTCCGAAAAAATAATTTTGGGTATCATCCTTCCAGGGGCTCCATCTGTATTCACCCGCCGATGTTCATCTGCACTGCCACGCACAACTTTTCTCAGTTGGCACAATTTGATTGGCTGCTGCAAAAATCAAACTGTAATCCGTTAAATGAAGAGTTGATGAACAGCACACTTGTTTTAATAGCATCATATTTTATATTTGGGCTTGGGGAGGGTATCAAGTCAGGCCGAGTCATAAGGCTCAAGTCCAAGTCAAGTCAGTAATCATTGGTGTTAAAGTCAAAGTCGAGTTGAAAGTCATCATATTTGTGACTCGAGTCTGACTCGAGTCCAAGTCATGTGACTCGAGTCCACACCTCTGCTGTATTCATATATACAGTTGAAGTCCAAAGTTTACATAAACCTTAGCTAAATACATTTAAACTCAGTTTTTCACAATTCCTGATGTTAAATCCTAATAAACATTCCCTGTTTTAGGTCAGTTAGGATCATCACTTTATTATAAGAATGTGAAATGTCAGAATAATAGTAGAGAGAATGATTTATTTGAGCTTTTATTTCTTTCATCACATTCCCAGTGGGTCAGAAAGTTTACATACACTCAATTAGTATTTGGTAGCATTGCCTTTAAATTGTTTAACTTGAGTCAAACATTTCGGGTAGCCTTCCACAAGCTTTCCAGTTGGGTGAATGTTGGCCCATTCCTCCTGACAGAGCTGGTGTAACAGAATCATGTTTGTAGGCCTCCTTGCTCACACACACTTTTTTAGTTCTGCCCACAAATGTTCTAGGATTGAGGTCAGGGCTTTGTGGTGGCCACTCCAAAACCTTGACTTTGTTGTCCTTAAGCCATTTTGCCACAACTTTGGAAGTATGCTTGGGGTCATTGTCCATTTGGACGACTCATTTGCGACCAAGCTTTAACTTCCTGACTGATGTCTTGAGATGTTGCTTCAATATATCCACATACTTTTCCTACCTCACGATGCCATCTGTTTTGTGAAGTGCACCAGTCCCTCCTGCAGCAAAGCACCTCCACAACATGATGCTGCCACCCCCGTGCTTCATGGTTGGGATGGTGTTCTTTGGCTTGCAAGCCTCTCCATTTTTCCTCCAAACATAACGATGGTCATTATGGCCAAACAGTTCTATTTTTGTTTCATCAGACCAGAGGACATTTCTCCAAAAGGTACGATCTTTGTCCCTATGTGCAGTTGCAAACTGTAGTCTGGCTTTTTTATGGCGGTTTTGGACCAGTGGCTTCTTCCTTGCTGAGCAGCCCTTCAAGTTATGTTGATATAGGACTCGTTTTACTGTGGATATAGATACTTTGTACCTGTTTCCTCCAGTATCTTCACAAGGTCCTTTGCTGTTGTTCTGGGATTGATTTGCACTTTTTGCACCAAAGTAAGTTAATCTCTAGGAGACAGAACACGTCTCCTTCCTGAGCGGTATGACGGCTGCATGGTCCCATGGTGTTTATACTTGCGTACTATTATTTGTACCGATTAACGTGGAACCTTCAGGCGTTTGGAAACTGCTCCCAAGGATGAACTAGATTTGTGGAGCTCTACAATTATTTTTCTGAGGTCTTGGCTGATTTCTTTTGATTTTTCCATGATGTCAAGCAAAGAGGCACTGAGTTTGAAGGTAGGCCTTGAAATACATCCACAGGTACACCTCCAATTGACTCAAATGATGTCAATTAGCTTATCAGAAGCTCCTAAAGCCATGACATAATTTCTGGAATTTTCCAAGCTGTTTAAAGGCACAGTCAACTTAGTGTATGTAAACTTCTGACCCACTGGAATTGTGATACAGTGAATTATTAGTGAAATAATCTGTCTGTAAACAATTGTTGGAAAAATTACTTGTGTCATGCACAAAGTAGATGTCCTGACCGACTTGCCAAAAATATAGTTTGCTAACAAGAAATTTGTGGAGTGGTTGAAAAACTAGTTTTAATGACCCCAACCTAAGTGTATGTAAACTTCTGACTTCAACTGTATGTATATATATATATATATATATATATATATATATATATATATATATATATATATATATATATATATATATCCATTGATTCTTGAAGAATATAACTTATTAATGCCTCATGAGCTTAGTTCACCTGTCACACCATGAGAACCCAAATTATAAGCTATTTTCCCCCCAATGTTTGTAAACATTGTAAATGTAAACAAGCACTGTATAGCCTCAGCACATGGTTAAAACAATCATTTTGATATCATGGATGGTCAGTCCTTGCATCTTTAGCTCTGTCTATTAATCTGAAATTGGTTACATTTCTCCAGGCCATCCCTCAGCTTTTTACCAAAATAGAGGCTGGGTGGCCGCTTTGTTACAGGCTAGCTGTCAGAGTAAAATCATGGACACGTTTCCCTTTAAACAGCTGCTTATTATCAAGATATCAAAGTGTCACAAACAAAAAGGTAAACAATAGGCCTATAGCAAATGCAGCATATGGCATTCATTTTTCACATGTAAATAGCAGAGTTCTCAAAGCATGCCATTCCATGAGCACAGCATTTATTTTTCAACTCAAATCAATGAGCCCAATTTGTCCTCCATGGCAACAAAATCATAAACAACAGAGTAGGGCTGGCTAATAAGTCCTTAGTTTAGGGGTCATGCTCAGGTAAAACAATTTGGCTAAACTATTCTTCCATATTTCCAAGTCCTATTCTTGAAGATCAAGGGGTATAACAATTTTTGGAATGACTGGAATTCTATTAGACTGGTTTTTAATGTAAAGATATAATTGAATCCTATTATATGTAGTAGAAAGCGATGGGTTAAAAGAAGCTTACTGAACCAACCCATAAAGTAAAATGTAACATCCATATATGGCCAGCTATGTAAACTTTAAAATTGATTTATCCTGCAATAGATGTCGTTCAATTGGTAACATACATTTTTGTATTTTTCTAATATCTCTTAAAGGGAAAGTAACGGAATGTAATCAGATTACGTTACTGAGTTTGGGTAATCCAACAGTTACGTTACTGATTATAATTTTGGACAGGACGGGATTTTAAAGGGTCGTGGGACTTGTGCGAGACAATTTTAATAAAATAAACATTATTTTGAAAGGTAACAGCCGCACCGATACTTTTATTTTGAAAGGATACCTGCTGCACCGATTATTGTTGTTGATTTTACACGTGCAGTGCGTTCGCAGTTATGAAATGTCAAGCTAAATTCGGACTCCGAGGGTTTTGGCGCTGCGCTCGTTCATTGACCAATACAATAACGTTCTCGACACCCACACACACACTGATCCAATGAAATTACAGATTTCTCGACACACACACACACAAACAGATCCAATAAACATTTCATTATGCAACATTGTTTAGTTTTAAATGTGACAACGTCCAATCAGATAATACAGATCTTCTTCTGACAGCTAGCTTGATTGACAGCTAACTATGCAGATTCGTTCTGCAGTTATTGCACATGTGGATAGTTAGCTGTCATTTAACTCATGTAGGCTAGCTGTCAGAGTAAAATCATGGACACGTTTTTAAAACGTGCAGCTCCCTCATCTACTGCTGCTTCCAATATCAACAACAAGGCAGACAACCCGGTCCCTGTCAAGAAGAGAAATTACGAATAAATTCACTCTGGCTATCTACTCAGATTTCAGAGCACTCTCGTCTGAATGTGCCAGACAGCATTAGTATTGGTCTATGTCAGACACCAACTCTGCAGAGCCTGTCTTTACTTGGGCTCCGTGGGACTGGCCTGGGATGGGTGCGTCGACTGGCAGCTGCCATTAAGCTAGGTAACCGTTTAACTTTCGTCCGTCCCTCGCCGGGCTCGGACCAGGGGCCCTCTGCACACAACAGTCACCCACGAAGCATAGTTCTGAAGCAGCGTAATGTGAGAGTATCCTACTCTCTATTATGAACACTACAAACAAGAGTACATAAACCTAACAGTATTACATATCGAGATACATTTTCAATTTGTCAAAAAGTTTTATGGTGCCTATTGCATTTTTGTTTTTACATTTACTGATAATTTCAAAATAATATTTAAATGATATCTTAAATAATATGAAGAGGGGTTTGTTCTCTGCCCACTTCATTTTATGGATAAAGAATCTTCCATGAAAAATAAACAAATTAACAATGAAAGTTAAATCAGGGTACATATCATTTGGATCAAAATAAAACATAATATCAGTCTCTCAGATTAACATTAATAATAATTTATTTTAAAATAAAATCTTCAAGTCACTCCGAAATCTTCTGACATAAGAACAGTCGAGTATCCTGCTCTCGTCTGTCATGCAATCAAAATCATGCTACCGTTCAGAACTACACATCTGTGTGAAAGTGTCTTCTCTGCTATAGCCGTGCTATAAAACTAAAAGCAGAAACAAACTGGGCAGCCAGCATGACCTTCGAGTTGCCCTGTCAACCAAACTTCAATAAACTTATCAAACTCAAGAAACACCCCCAACTTTCCCACTGATATGCCACACGCACACACACACACACACACACACACACACACACACACACACACACACACACACACACACACACAAAATAAATAAACAGGTTAATGAGCTATTGTTCCCTATGTTAATTATTATTGTTCACTCATTCTGACATTCATATTACATTTTATTGAATGGGTTAAAATCGTACACCTTTAAAAACACTTTTCAAGGTTGTGAAACTATTGACATGATAATTGATGATTAAGAATTCCTAATGATTTGTTGTTTTTTCAATTTTAAACAGGTATGTGTTACTGTTCATTAACATTATTGGACTTGTATGTGATACTGTTCATTAACATATTGGACTGGTTTTGATGTCATGTTCTGAGTCTGATAATTTATTACACTCCTGAACTGGTCGTCTAATTAAATGGCTTATTCTCTTGAATTATTAATAAATGTTTTCAGTTAATATGGCTGTGTAATGACTTTCTTTAATACCCTAATTGAGACAGAGTCTACTTTGCAAGGGAACATAAAATGTAATCATTAACAGTCCATAATATTGGGTCGCGACTCAACTGTCATTGTCAAATTTGGGTCCCCAGGCAAAACCAGTTGAGAACCACTGTTATAGGTGATTCTGTGCTTCCAACTTTATGACAACAGTTTCCTATTTCAGCATGACATTGCCATATTGCCATTGCCAACTCCATATGAATTCCCATGATTTTGGAATGATGTTCGACGAGCAGGTGTCCACATACTTTCGGTCATGTAGTGTAGGTAGACAAGCTAGCTACTCTAACTTGATTGATAGCCGGAAATCGCTTCTTGGTAGCTCTTTGTGTGGTTGGGAGTTGGGAACCTATGTGGGCTAGCTAAAGCCAACTAGTGGCTAGCAGTATTACAGGCGCACGTGCCCCTGTGCCCTCTATGGGTATGGGGTATGAAGCCTCTGGGGGACATTATCCAATATCCTTATTGTGATGCACAGTAATGTGCTTTTTTCCCACATACATACATTGCATATGTGTTCAATTAGATCAAGCCTCACAAATGCATCTGAATTAGATTGTAATAATTGTGAGCTGCAAGATGATACTACGTTAGCTTTTGGCACAGGATCAAGCAACAACTCCAAACCAGAATCAATGCTAGTTCAAGAGAAACAAGAAAATGTTCTTCCCCCCATCCTGTGCTCATCCAAAATATTCAGGCTATACCTCTTCTTTATGGATTTCATCCTTCTGAAAAGCACAGGAAGGAAAACATAAACTCATCTTGATCTAACAATAATTTATAATATCATAACCCATTTAATGTAAACCCAGTTCAAATTCCATAAAGCCATTGTCACTATGTAGTATGTGGAGAGAAAAATACTGTGTGCAGCTATGCAAAGTGTATGTGTCTTTAGCTCCATAGAGCAGCATATGATGTTACCCAGATCAGTTCCAGAAAACCTGTAAAAAGGTTGAAGTGTGTGGGATCTTGTGAGAAGATGCTCATGGCTCAGAGAAAGGTCACACAGGAGGGTGAGGGGTTATATTTAGGCACACAGTAAACAAACCTGAGGTTCCCAGACATACTGCCATCACATTACATGTGTAGCCTACAAAACACTGAAAACACCACTCATGTACACAGATCGATACTGTACCTATACACTTGTACAAACAATTTCCATCCATGATTACCTCATTGGAATCTGGGCACCATGAGATCCTAAATCATGCATATTCTGCTTTTTCCACCGGTATCATAGAGGACACCCTTTTGTCTGCTATTTAAGTATAAAAGCAATGCTATGCATCCCTTTCTGCATCTCTAGTCTCAACCTAACACACTGAAGAATCAGAAAGTCCTTCATGGACCATCATAACAATAATGCCCTCGGTGCACATAATACCCACTTAAAAAAACACTACAGTTTACTATAGAATAACACAGTGCTTACTATAGAATTCTTCAGTAAGCTGTTGTATACTGTAATAAATACTATAATACTGTAACGAGTGCGCTGAGAGTCGGGAGGCAAGTTCAGGGAGTGAGTGTTTTAATAAAATAAACGAAACATAACACAAAACAAGAAACACTAACAGCACACAAACATGGAACAGACACAATAAAGCCTGGGGAACGAACAAACAACTATTAAAACATTCCCAAACCAGAAACCGTGGATCGATGGCAGCATTCACGTGAAACTGAAAGCACGAACCACTGCTTTTAACCAGGGCAAGGTGACCGGAAACATGACCGAATACAAACAGTGTAGCTATTCCCTCCGCAAGGCAATCAAACAAGCTAAGCGTCAGTATAGAGACAAAGTAGAGTCGCAATTCAATGATTCAGACACAAGAGGTATGTGGCAGGGTCTACAGTCAATCACGGATTACAAAAAGAAAACCAGCCCCATCGCGGACCAGGATGTCTTGCTCCCAGACAGACTAAACAACTTCTTTGCTCACTTTGAGGACAATACAGTGCCACTGACACTGCCTGCTACCAAAACCTGCGGACTGCACAACGCATCACCGGGGGCAAACTACCTGCCCTCCAGGACACCTACACCACCCGAAGACACAGGAAGGCCATAAAGATCATCAAGGACAACAACCATCCGAGCCACTGCCTGTTCACCTCGCTATCATCCAGAAGGCGAGGTCAGTACAGGTGCATCAAAGCGGAGACCGAGAGACTGAAAAACAGCTTCTATCTCAAGGCCATCAGACTGTTAAACAGCCACCACTAACATTGATTGGCTGCTGCCAACATACTGATACTGACTCTTTAGTAATGGAAAATTGATGTAAAAAAAATATCACTAGCCACTTTAAACAATGCCACTTAATTTAATGTTTACATACCCTACATTACTCATCTCATATGTATATACTGTACTCTATACCATCTAGTGCATCTTGCCATCTTTATGTAGTACATGTATCACTAGCCACTTTAAACAATGCCACTTTTATGTTTACATACCCTACATTACTCATCTCATATGTATATACTGTACTCGATACCATCTACTGCCTATGCCGTTCTGTACCATCACTCATTCATATATCTTTATATACATATACAGTGGGGCAAAAAAGTATTTAGTCAGCCACCAATTGTGCAAGTTCTCCCACTTAAAAAGATGAGAGAGGCCTGTAATTTTCATCATAGGTACACTTCAACCATGACAGACAAAATGAGGAAAACAAATCCAGAAAATCACAAGTCTGCAAAAACACTACAGTAAATACTATATTATATACTACTGTTTTTTTTACTACAGAATTTAAACTACAGTAAACTATAAATAATACAGTTTACTACAGTCGTGTCAGCAAAAACCTGAACGTACAGTAAAGTTCGCAAAAACACTACTGTGAGTACTGGTTTTTCATGTGGGAAGACAGAGCTGCACAAAACGGTGTTACTCTAGGAAATGAGCTTTAATGGAACACCAGAAATACTGCATGCAATCCACATCGGAATCCTTGTCAATATAGAAAATCAACGACGTGGTTCTGTTTACTTTACTCAGGGTACATATGGTATAACTGTCCATGTCCTCGTCCTCACGGAAATTATATATATCTGATGGTGCAGTAGTTGGATATTGTACATATGAGAAAGCTGAGGCAGAGAAAGGTCAAATGAATCTCTCATTCCTCCATTTCCATGCTTTGTCTCCACATCAAACTGATACAAATCTGAAATTTGCTCCCTCACTGACACAATGTAACCCCTGTCCTGGGATATACAACAGAATTGCAAAAGGGATAAAGTGAAAACATGAATAAATCCACCATAGTATTTTTTCTCTGCATTGAACTTTGGAAGGGCAAGGTTCCATTACATGGCCATGCCAAGTACTTTAAATTAAAGAGCGATAAAGCATTGTTTATGTTGGTTTAGTGTCATGAAAAACATCTTCATCACCTTAATTTGTCAATGTGGAATCTACGTGGAAAATGCATAGGATTTGAAAAAAGTAATCGAAGTAAACCGTTTTGAGTGTGACATTTCAACCACAGGATTATGTCATCATGGTAACCCGAATTTCAACATAGACAAACCTTGTATAAAATATGTTGAATTTGTACCTTTAAAACAACATCAGATCTTTCAACGTTACATCCTCTATCAGAAAATAAACTATAGACTGGGCAATTGATCTATCTACAGCTACCCTTCGGTCTCTCATCCAGAGTTTCACCAAGCCCAGCCCTGCTTAGCTTTATTTACTATTCCAATTACTGCTCTGAGTTCACACGGCATGCCTTACATAAGCTGGGGTCGAGGAATGCAAAATTATTGTTCTTCATACCGTCTATCAACAAAACCTGAAAAAAAAGCCTAATCATATCAGTCTTGTCAGCCTGTCTGTGAGCAACTGTGTGTACTGTTACTACTAATTGACCGTAGGGTTTTGATTTTAACCATGTGGATGGATATACATATTTCCTCCCAAGTAATTGTTCTCATTATGTCAAACCATAAGAGCAGAGTCAGGCTGTGTATTTCTTTCCCAATGTCTCAGGGCAAACGGAATTAAATGAAATAAAATATGTTTACTCACAGTAAATGTCCTTTACCAACTTGAGGCCAACACATTAATCATCACCATTCATTTAAAATAATATACAGTATCTCCCTATAGAGGGTCAAATGTTAATGTTGTGCCTGTCTAGTCATGTCTTGACAATCAATTCTTACTTTGTCAAGTAGGCCAAAGTTACACAACTGTGGCTAAAACACACATCTTAGAATTTAGGGCGCCCTCTGTCGGTTTCAGTTGCGTCTAGATTTTCGCTATCAAATGCACCTGCGTCAGGTAAGGTTAGCTCTGGGCTCCTACGCAATCTCTCCGTCATCGGGGCGGATCCAAAACAGTGGGAAGTAGTGCCGCGTTCAAAAGAACTGGGAACTCGGGAAAAAATACGATGTTAAATCATGACGTCATTGATCTTCAGGTCGGAAAAGTCGGAGTTGTATAGGCCCGAGTTCCATAGTTGGAATTTGGTTTGATGACCGTTCAAATCGTTTTTTTTCCAGTCGAGATCGTTTTTTTTTTTTAGAGTTCCCAGTTGTTTGAAACCCACATGAAGTCGGAAGCTGAAGATTTCCGAGTTCCGAGCTCACAGTTATTTTGAACGCGGCATAGACTATTGTTTATTATCACCTTCCGGATTCTTAGAAACTTCCCCTGTTACAGATGCGCCATCGGTAAGGAATATTTACCCTGTTTAGAGGTCTCTCAGCTAAAGACTTCGTAAGATCTAACGGTGTAGACCTCTCCGATACACTATATCATGAGTGTAATGTAATCATAATGTACGTAATATGGTTATTTCAAATGAGTTCAGCCTAACAACGGGTTAGCATTATGTGTAGGTTGTGTTTATTGTTTTATTAATCAGGTTTGTATAGTTCTCGTTTTAATTTGTACACATATGTTTTTGTGGCTATCATTACAGTAATTCACTTCATGTCGTGGTTCTATCCTCTTATTACATGTTGCACCGTATTATTTCATGTGTATGGGCTGCACAGGAAATCATAACAATAGAGAGAGGGAAGTCACTGATGGCCTACTTATCATCACAGCATTGCATGATCAGACCAGAAGTTGGGGGCGTCTGTGGATGTGGACTGACAGATAAATTGTCATTTCTTCCATTATCTGATCCTTGTCCTAAAACAGACGTATCCGTTCAATGGAGGAACCATTATTTTCTGCTTACGGGGATTTCGTCGACTGGTCTGTCCAAACTGCTTGGGAACAGAATGACGCCGAGGTGGACAGTGCGTTTGGAGACTGGAGTTCTGCCTGTAATGGCAACAAGTCGGATGCAGTTGAAAGATCTTCATCTCTGTCTTCACCCATGGACATGGACATCTCTAAACTCTCAACAAAGGTGAGAGTGCACTGATCATTCCAAGTTTACTTTACTTAAGAGGAAATTATTACCTGTGAATTGTGATCTATATAGGAGCTGTCTTAATTGCCATTTTCCTAATGTAGGCAAATAAATAAACAATGTACAAATATGATATATGTGATATATTTTTCTATACAGCTGGAGGATGGCAATGTGAAGAAATCATGTGTAGTTTTCCAGGAGTGCTTCCAGGTCTTGGGTGAATCTAAAGAGACCAACTGTACTGTACGATCTCTGTCCCAGCTGCTAGAAAACACACAGCCTTTTCAACCAACAGCTACAATATGGTGTCTAATTTATCCTCTTTTTTTTTACTGTAACTAAAAACATGCCTTTGTAAATGTATGAAGCTTCACTTCTGTGTTCCATGAGGTTGTATCTGACTCCTCTTCTCTCTTGCTTAGTGACTGTTGCAGCTTGTGGAGCCATCTGGTGGCTGAGCCCAGCAGGCTGAGGCTGTCAGAGCCAAAGCCCAGCTTACACTGCCACAGCCACAGCAGAATGGTTTCTGCCCTCAGAATCACACCCTCAAATTGCATCTCTGACCAGGTGAGATGGGTAGGTGGGGAATGGGGTCCTTTTAAAATGAATACACCCAGCCTAGTTGGATGAATGTTTTTACGTTTTGTGAAACATTTTGGGTTATTAATTGGAAATACAATAGTTAGGTCCAAAATAATTGGCACTGTTGATAAAAATTTGCAAACAAATCTGAGCTATATTGTATCTGTCCCAAAAATAGAAAATTATAGTATTTTATACGAATACAATTGCTGGGAGGAAGAGATTTTCTTTCCTTCTTTGCCTAAAATTACATACCCAAATCTAACTGCCTGTAGCTCTGGGCCTGAAGCAAGGTTATGCATATTCTTGGTACCATTTCAAAGGAAACACTTTGAAGTTTGTGGAAAAGTGAAAGGTATGTAGAAGAATATAACACATTAGATCTGGTAAAAGATAATACAATCTTTGAAACTCAAGAGAACGGCCATAATGTATTATTCCAGCCCAGGTGCAATTTGGATTTTGGCCACTAGGTGGCAGCAGTGTGTGTGCAAAGTTTCAGACTGATCCAATGAACATTTTAATTTCTGTAAAACTTATGTATCAACTGTGCCTAATTTGTTATTAATAACTTTTCATGTTCAAAACTTTGCACTCCTCAAACAATAGCATGGTATTATTTCACTGTAATAGCTACTGTGAATTGGACAGTGCAGTGAGATTAACAAGAATTTTAGTTTTCTGCCAATATCAGATAGGTCTATGTCCTGGGAAATGTTCTTGTTACTTACAACCTCATGCTAATCGCATTAGTTTAGATCAACCGTCCCGCAGGGGACCCACTAATCCTGAAGAAGTTTTAACAAGTAATAAAAATAAAAACTCTCAAAAAGATAAGGGGTAAATATTATTGGCATCCATGTTTTCAATACTCCAGGACCCTCCCCTTGTAAACTTAAATGGTAATCTCTATTCTATGATCTATATTTATATGATTTCAATTCAGTTTCCTATGGAGGATTGACTGAAAACAACAGATATTCCCATTCAAGTCAATATTATCTGAAGTGTGGGCCTCCAACCATCTTTGTGGTACCATTTGAAAGTTGAAATTTCAATTTCATTCCCATTTTATCAGCCAAACATGACACCCACCCTGTATTCAAGGGCATGTTGTGTTTCAACTGATGGCGGTATGTTCCCCAATGCTGGAAGGGAGGGGGGGCCTGAGTAATAAAGTTTGGAAACCCCTGCGCTAGATGATGCTCCAAGATTCCACACTGGAGGAAATATATTTGCCAAGTCGTCTGCCTTGTGTTCTGCATAGACAATGCAGTGCCTTCAGAAAGTAGTTCTACCCCTTGAGTTAGTCCACATTTTGTTGTATTACTGCCTGAATTAAAAATGTATTCAATGTATTTTATTCTCTCACCCATCTACACACAATACCCCATAATGACAAAGTGAAAATGAAATGCAGAAACATGTCATTTACATAACTATTCACACCCCTGAGTCAATACATGTTAGAATCACATTTGGCAGCGATTACAGCTGTGAGTCTTTCTGGGTTTGTCTCTTGGAGCTTTGCACACCTGTATTGCATAATATTTGCAAAATATATATTTTTTAATTCTTCAAGCTCTTTCAAGTTGGTTGTTGAACATTGCTAGACAGCCATTTTCAAGTCTTGCCATGGATTTTCAAGTTGATTTGAAGTCACAACTGTAACTAGGCCACTCAGGAACATTCAATGGCATCTTGGTAAGCAACTCCAGTGTATATTTGACCTTGTGTTTTAGGTTATTGTCCTGCTGAAAGGTGAATTTGTCTCCCAGTGTCTGTTGGAAAGCAGAGTGAACCAGGTTTTCCTCTAGGATTTTGACTGTGCTTAGCTCTATTCCGTATATTTTTATCCTAAAAAAAATCTCCATAGTTCTTGCCGATAACAAGCATACCCATAACATGATGCAGCCACCACCATGCTTGAAAATATGAACACTGGTACTCAGTGATATGTGTTGTTGGATTTAGCCCAAACATAATGCTTTGTATTTAGGACATAAAGTTAATTTCTTTGCCACATTTTTTGCAGTATTACTTTAGTGCCTTATTGCAAACAGGATGCATGTTTTTGAATATTTGTATTCTTTACAGGCTTTTTTCTTTTCACTATGTCATTTAGGTTAGTATTGTGGAGTAACTGCAATGTTGTTGATCCATCCTCAGTTTTCTTCTATCACAGCCATTAAACTGTAACTGTTTTAAAGTCACCATTGACCTCATGGTGAAATCCCTGAGCTGTTTCCTTCCTTTGTAGTGACTGATTGTATTGATACACCATCCAAAGTGTAATTAATAACTTCACCATGCTCAAAGGGATACCCTTCTTTGTGAGGCATTGGAAAACCTCCCTGGTCTTTGTGGTTGAATCTGTGTTAGAAATTCACTGCTTGACTGAGGGGCCTTACAATTATATGTATGTGTGGAGTACAGAAATGACGTAGTCATTAAAACATCATGTTAAACACTATTGCACACAGAGTGAGCCCATGCAACTTTATTATGTGACTTGTTAAGCAAATCGTTACTCCTAAACTATTTTAAGCTTGTCATAGCAAAGGGGTTGAATAATTATTGACTCAAGACATTTCAGCTTTTATATTGTAATTAATTTGTAAATGTTTCTAAAAACATAATTCCACTTTTACATTATGGGATATTGTTTGTACTACAGTGACACAATCTACATTTAATCCATTTTAAATTCAGGCTGTAACACAACAAAAATTTGAAAAAGTGAAGGAGTGTTAATACTTTCTGAAGACACTGGGTTCTATATCTGTGGTCTTTCCCTTCCATAGTGTGAGTCTGTCTTTTTGGAAGATTGTGAAGAAACTACAGAGACCTCTTGCCCCCCTGCTGCTGCTCTCATCAAAACCAAGGTGTGTGCATCCATGTGTGTGTGTTGGGGGGGGGGCTTCTCCTTTTAGGAAGTGGGCATCACTGGGCGTCTTTCTACTCTTATTGGCAGGGAGCACACCTGTAACTTTTGGCCTTACTCTCATCTCCACTCAGCTGCTGGCCCCCTCCTCCTCCCATGGTGACACCCCAGCTTTCCTCTACCAAATCTCCCAGCAGTGGCTGACTCAATGCAGCATCCAGCTGCAGCCTCAGCACCACAAGAAGCCTCCTGCACTGAACTATGGAGAAGGATAAGATGAAGATGCTGCTTAGCATAGCCCTACTGTACTGTTGTAGATGGATGAAACGGGTTGGGTTGTTACCCGGGTGAGAACAAAGTATACACTTTCCGCAACATTTTATTTATACAGATTGTAAAGAAAGTACATTCTATGATATTGTGTATTTAGTTTGCAGGCGTTTTCCTGGTTTTATATATAATATTTTGATACGGAGTGCAGTTACAGTGATACTATAAAATGTTCTATAAATGTATTGAGTTATTTATTCAGTGTAACACCTGTTTTATACCACTATTGTCAAGAGAAGAGGGAACAATGCAAATCTTTGGAAGTCACAGCACTCCACTAGAGGGCATACTGGCTTCCTCATAAGTCCCAACCCCCATTTTGCAAACATACAGTGCATTCAGAAAGTATTCAGACCCCTTGACTTTTTCCACATCTTGTTACGTTACAGCCTTATTCTAGAATTGATTACACATTTTTTTTCTCATCAATCTACACACACTGCCCCATAATGACAAAGCGGAAACTGGTTTTTAGAATTGTTGGGCAAAGGTATTAAAAACAGAAATACCTTATTTACTTAAGTATTCAAATCAAATCAAACTTTATTTGTCACATGTGCCGAATACAACATGTGTAAACCTTCAGACCATGCACCTCAACAATGAACACCTCAAGAAACAAGCTTTGTCCATATATTTTGTTTTGTAGAATACCCAACTCCAAGTCTCACTGTAGAAACCTGGCTTGCGATCTAGGGGAGTGCATGGTCCCAGAAAAAAAGTAATTGGGTGTGTCTTCACACTGGATACATTTTTATGGAAATGTTGATTGCTTGTGCTTTAACTATTTATGGCATCACATTATTGGTGTCCTCCTCCACTTCTTAATATTTCCTTAGTTTGGTCCTCTGTTTTTCTTAACCTGCCTTAATACTCAAAACCATAGACATGTGTCATGTCATTGGCCATTTTGTCAGTAAGACTGCAGGGCATCATGGAGCTAATCAGCACAAACCAGTATAACAGAGAGGTTATTACATGTGTACAACTGCATCTCAGACAGTTCTCTTACATTTCAACCACCAAGATTTGCTTTTCCAGACAGAGAAAACAAGAGGTTAGTGGAGGTGCACACTCCTCCCACATGTCACTTGTTTGGCTGGCGGGTTGAGTCTGTGAATAGAATTGAAATGCTGAGAGAAAAACCATCACCTTTTTACAAGTAGGCCCCTCCTACATGACAAGTGATGTAGGCCCTACACTTCCCCCCTCTCTCTCTCTACTATCTCCTCTCAGCTAGTGCACTAGCGGGATGTCAGAGTGAATTTAGATTACATCTCGTTGCAGTGCAGTTGCGGAAAAAAGGCAAAGGGACGGAAGGATGGAGGAAGGAAGGATGATCTTGGGTTGTATTGTGCCTTATATGTCACACACACAGAGGAAGGCATTGGTGCATTGGACCATCTTTTTTTGGGGTGGGATGGTCAAAATAAATTAATAATAATACAAATAATTGACTTTTTAAGGGAGATGGCCCTTGGGCCTGTTAAGATGATGATTTTTGTGCAATTTCTCAATTGTCATATTAATATATTTGAGCATTTGCCTGATCAGTGGACAACGTCCAGTCCCCCCTACCAAGATAGGCCTGCCCGGTTTTCTGATTGGCTGATGTGGCGCAAAATTCACGTTCAAAGTCAAACGCACATCAGCAAAGAGACCTTGCTCTGACTCTCTTGTCATTAGTCAGCCCAGATCACGGCTCGTAAAAAAAACAGAATGGTAGTACCGAATAAAGTTAAGAGACCAAAATAAGGCATGAGGCTACAGCTGCTTAATGTATGAAATTAACCAACTCATTTTCTAAAAGATCTGGTTCGGCTGATCCAAGTGTTGTGACAGATGCTGCTACAGAAGACAGTGCAGTCGAGGTATGGAGAAAACCTACCTACTGTGTTACTCTTTCTCCGTTTTCATCCAAATGCCGACAGATTTTAATGCGAATATTCAAAAATCAGCATAAAAACTCCAAGGGGTTTCCATCAAATTGACTTGTTGCGGATAAAAGGCTGTGCGTGATGATGTAGTGCACAAAAAATATACCTTTTCCATTTCATTTTCAATTTAACTGATGATTTTCTCACAAAAAAAGTAAATTATGCAGCGAGTGTGCCCACTGGTATTGGCACGTGCGCACTAACCAACAGTTTGCAGACACTATGCAAGTAGGCCAATAGCCTATGGATGAGATTATTATGGACAAGATTATTTCTATTTGTCAAATGGCATCGATTATCATGTCACCAGAATAAGACCCTTTATGTTTATTGGAAAGGAGCACATCACCTTGCACTTTTCATCACCCTGTGAAGTTCATAATTTATACTGAACAAAAATATAAACCCAACATGTAAAGTGTTGGTCCCATGTTTCATGAGCTGAAATAAAAGATACCCAAAATGTTCCATTCACACTAAAAGTTTCTCTTATCTTTTGTGCACAAATTTGTTTACATCCGTTAGTGAGCATTTCTCCTTCTCATTCTCTCCAAGATAATCCATCTACCTGACAGGTGTGGCATATCCAGAAGCTGATTAAACATAAAAGGCCACTATTATGTGCAGTTTTGCAACACAACACAATGCCACAGATGTCTCAAGTTTTGAGGGAGCGTGCAATTGGCATGCTGACTGCAGGAATGTCCACCAGAACTGTTGCCAGAAGAAAATGTCATGTTAATTTCTCTACCATACGTCGTTTTAGAGAATTTGGCAGTACGTCCAACCGACCTCACAACCGCAGAACACGTGTATGGCGTCATGTGGGTGAGCAGTTTGCTGATGTCAACATTGTGAACAGAGTGCCCCATGGTGGCGGTGGGGTTATGCTATGGGCAGGCATACAACAAACACAATTGCACTTTATCGATAGCAATTTGAATGCACAGAGATACCGGGATGAAAATCTGAGGCCCATTTTTTTCAGTAATCTGTGACCAACATATCTGTATTCCCAGTCATGTGAAATCTATAGATTAGGGCCATATGCATTTATTTAAATTGTCTATGTTCCTTATATGAACTGTAACTCAGTAAAATCATTGAAATTGTTGCATGTTGCATTTCTATTTTTGTTCAGCATAATAGCTATTAATACTTTAGGAGTGACAGGCAGACAGACAGGCAGACAGAGTGATAGAGGAGAACAAGAAGAAGAACAGACAGACAGAGTGAGAGCAGAGATGATGCAGAGGAAAACTGCACAACAGGGAGGCAAAAAAGGCACTGCATATATGGTGTCAGCGGTGATGTGGGCTGTTGAGTCAAATGCCAGGGCCTAATTTTTGTCCCAGTCCGCCACTGGAGGAAGCCTCTCACTGCTCAGCTGGATAGATATATTTGCTAACTTTCCTTATTGTAACTCAAATTCTACATTTCTACAGAACTATTTTAAGTCTTTAAGGCATTATTTTTTAAAGGGAAAAGTGGTTGATATGAGAACAAGGAACTTCCTTTGATTATACAGAATAACTCAATATTAGCACGTCTCAGGATAAGACCCAGATGCAGACAGTTCAAATTAGACATTTATTATAAAACGGGGCAGGCAAACGACAGGTCTTGGGCAGGCAGAGGTCGGTAAGTCCAAGGCAGAGTCCGTAAGATAGAGAGTGGCAGACAGGGTCAGGGCAGACAGGGTCAGGGCAGGCAGAGGTCGGTAAGTCCAAGGCAGAGTCCGTAAGATACAGAGTGGCAGACAGGGTCAGGGCAGGCAGAGGTCAGTAATCCAGGGCAGGCGGAGGACAGGCAGAATGATCAAAACCAGCATAACTAGAAAACGGGCTCAAGAAAACAGGAGTACGAAATACACACTGGTAGGCTTGACAAGACAAGACGAACTGGCAACAGGGAAACAGAGAACACAGATATAAATGCACAGGGGATAATGGGGAATATGGGCGACACCTGGAGGAGGGTAGAGACAAGCACAAAGACAGGTGACAGATCAGGGTGTGACAGACTTTACAAGTACAGTGCTGATCAAGAGAAGTAGAATTGGAATAATTAGATTAAATGCAAAGATAATGTACAATTTCAAGAAGAGGTATTATATAACAAGACAAGCTCTACAAGTAGTGCATACTTTTCTTGCATTCTACTAACTGCCTCAAAAAGGGAATATTCTGTTCACAGTAGATACACAAGTCTCCATCACCTGAATAAAACCATTGTAGTATGACAAAAATACTATCCACATTGTAAAAAATATATATTGTCATTTACAATTCTTAACCGGACCAAGCCAGGTTATCCTGATGATGTTCAGATCCTTAACAAGCAGGTCATGACCCCTGATGTGACCCCCATGAATCACGAGCTGACCAGGATCTCCATAATGTGGTCCAGATCATTGAGGTCGGTCAGACACGGCTGTAATGTGCTGACCGAGATAACTGGAGCACATCTTTAATCCCTCGTTCCCCCAGGAGGCCATCCCACTGGCCCATCAGGACAGGTAGCCGGCCCAGGCAGAGGGGAGATCAGAGGAGTAGTACATACAGGTGTCCTTGTCCTCAAAGATGCCATCTGGGGAAAGGTCCGTGGGCAGCACAGGGAGTTTGGTGTCTTGCTCTTAGAAGAGCAAAGGGGTGCCAAGGGGCTTTGGATCTGGGGTGACCAGAAGAGCTGTCCTGAGAGGGAGATGAAGGCAATATGGTGCGGCGAGGAGACACCCAGGCTGTTTCCTTCAGCACACCCTGGGTAGGTGAGTGGCCCGTCCTCCTCCCAAATACTGGCACAGAGCAGGAAATCATGGTGGACATCATTAAAAGGCAAGTCAGAGAGGCCAGGTATGTGGGCAGGTGCATCAGGGGAGAGTGACTGGGACTACCTACAGACTACCTGGCCTTCCCTCTGCATGTCCTGTTGAATCTGCCTCAAGGTATTCACCAGCAGCACTGAGTGGTGCAGGCTGAGTTCCACTCCTGTTTAACTGCACTGTGGCTTGTCCAGGCACAGGCTGAGCACCAGCTGGCACTGCTGCAGGTGAGGCAGGTAAGAAGACCCACCCTGAACCTGGACCTCAGCCTTCTCTGGCCCATAGACCGTAAGCCCATCTGCCTCATTACAGCTCTGCTTCCACTTCACGCCACGACCCAACATGAATCTAGACAGGAAGGATATCTATCACTTTCATTGATCAACATTTAAGTATGAAATGTACATCTATACATAATTTGAGTCCTGTCTTCATACGGTTTTAAATATAGTTTGTGATAGAAGGCTCTTTCTTGTTCAGTGAGTTGATAGGCTACTATATTAGCACTCGCTGTTTACAGTGATCTACTTAACCACTGTATTTATGGATTTGTTCATGTGTAAGAACTACTAAATATGAGCTTGAGTTTAGATTGAATGATGCATCTAGATTTTTTTGTTCATCATTTACAAAGACAATTTATTCAGTGGTGACACTACCCTGGTAGCCAAGTTAGTCCGCAAAAACTAATTTCACCAAGTCAAATGAATTTATTTTGTTAGAGGTTTCATGATGCTTGTATCGAAACGATCATTTTAAGATTGGTCTATACATAAGTTGGGCTTCAATATGAGGTCCTAAACCTAGCATGAAAGTGCATCCTTGTAGCTGTGTCTTCGGATATGTTTAGCCAATGGCCATTGGGTAAGTTGAACCAATGGCAAGTTGAGCAAATTGAAGTGTTTTCTTTCCAGGCGTAATGCAAAGCATTATTGCTCAGATATGAGGTAACAACAGTGCCTATGTTAAAAGTAAAAAATTACAAAGTGTTTGTTAGGTGTTAAACCTGTGTTAGAAGATGCTTACAATTATTAAAATACAAAAATGCGATTTGGATTGTGTTGAATTGTGTTTGTGAAGTAAAGATATGGTAGTGGGGCAGTGGTAATATTTAATTCAGTACAGAAATTTGTAGGCTGCTTAACTAGTTCCTCAGCTCAACTTACCCCATAAGTTGTGCCAAGAGACCACTTTTTGTTGGACAACATATTTATTCAAAACTGAAAAGTTCAAATTAATTCTGATTATTTCCAAGAATACACAACATCCTGAAATATATCTAGATATCTTTGTTAGAAAGAATACTATACTTCCCTTGACAGAGTGATGCTGAATGTAAAAACAATGGCTCAACTTACCCCACTCTCCCCTAGGCTACTGGACCTGTATTATGGAGCTAATGATTTGATAGCACGGTGCACTTAATCGAACTCCCTCAATATTATAATCGTCAGTGGGCGGTCTTAACCACTCACAGGGCTGGGAAATGTGCAACACATTCTCTAAGGTTGGAACTTTTTACATGCGTTGAAATACCCTGTATCTAGTCTACTACGTAGTGGTTCTCTGAGTGCAAACCAGACTTGTGCTACTGTTATAACGGTGGTTGGATCAGGAAGCAAGGTAAGACCCAGATGCAGAAACGTCGAATTGACAATGGTTTAATATTCCAACAGGGGCAGGCAATAAGACAAGTCAAGGCAGGAAGAGGTCAGTTAACCAGAAGTGGGGCAAAGGTACCTGACGGCAGGCAGGCTCAGAGTAGGCAGAGGTCAACAATCCAGAGGTGGGGCAAAGGTACAGGTTAGCAGGCAGGCTCAAGGTCAGAGGCAGACAGAGTGGTCAGTCAGGCAAGAGTTAAAAACCAGGAGGGTGAGAAAAAGAGAGACTGGAAAAAGCAGGATCTGAGAACAAAAACGCTGGTTGACCTGACAAACTGGCAACAGAGATCACAGGTATAAATACACAGGGGATAATGGGGAAGATGGGCAACACCTGGAGGGGGTTGGAGACAATCACAAGGACAGGTGAAATAGATCAGGGTGTGACAGGTTGTAACAACCGTCCAAACACGGTTACAGATGCATGGAATAGGAACAGTGACAGTGCCTTCACTGTCACTGAAAGTATTCACACCCCTTGACTTGTTGTTTTGTTGTGTTACAACCTGAATTAAAAATGTATTAAAATTAGATTTTGTGTCACTGGCCTAAACAGAATACCCCATAATGTCAAAGTGAAATTTTTGTTTTTAGTATTCAACACCTTTGTTATGGTGATCCTAAATAATTACAGGAGTAGAAATTTGCTTAACAAGTCACATAAATTGCATGCACTCACTATTGTGTGCAATAATAGTGGTGAACATGATTTTTGAATGACTACCGCGTTACTGTCCCACACACATTCTGTAAGGTCCCTCAGTCGAGAAGTGAAATTCAAGCACAGATTCAACCACAAAGACCAGGGACATTTTTACAATGCCTCGCAAAGAAGGGCACCTATTGGTGGATAAGTTTTAAAAAATGACACTGAATATCCCTTTGAGCATGGTGAAGTTATCAATTACATTTTGGATGGTGTATCAATACACCCAGTCACACCACAGAAACAGACGTCCTTCCTAACTCAATTGCTGGAGAGGAAGGAAATCGCTCAAGGATTTCACTATGAGACCAATGGTGATTTTAAAATAGTTACCTGGCTGTGATAGGAGAAAACTGGATCAACATTGTAGTTCCTCCGCAATACTAACCTAAATGACAGAATGAAAAGAAAGGAGCTTGTACAGAATAAAAAATATTCAAAAACATGCATCCTGTTTGCAATAAGGCACTATAGTAATACTACAAAAAATGTGGCAAAGAAATTAACATTTTGTCCTGAATACAAAGCTTGGGGAAAATCCAACATAACAAATCACTGAGTAGTACCACTTCATATTTTCACGTATGATGGTGGCTGCATCATGTTATGGGTATGCTTATCATCAGCAAGGACTAGGGAGTTATTCAAGTTTTTTTTTAAAAACATAATAGAGCTAAGCACAGACAAAATCCAAGAGGAAAAACTGGTTCAGTCTGCTTTCCAACAGACGCAGGCGGACAAATTCACCTTTCAGCAGGACAACAAGGTAAAACACAAGGCCAAATATACACTGGAGTTGCTTACCAAGATGACATTGAATGTTCCTGAGTGGTCTGGTTACAGTTGTGACTTAAATCGGTTGAATATCTATGGCAAAACCTGAAAATGTCTGTCTAGCAATTATCATCAACCAACTTGACAGAGCTTGAAGAATAATGGGCAAATAATGTACAATCCAGGAATGCAAAGCTCTTAAGAGACTTATCCAAAAACACTCAAAGTTAATTCTAACATGTATTGACTCGGGGATTGAATACTTAACGAATCAAGATGTATTAGTGTTCTATTTTTCATTAAAAATTTTAAATAAATCATCAATTTTCTTACACTTTGACATTAAAAAAAAAACTTTATTTAACTAGGCATGTTAGTTAAGAACAAATTCTTATTTTAAGAACAAATTCTTATTTTCAATGATGGCCTAGGAACAGTGGGTTAACTGCCTTGTTCAGGGGCAGAATGAGAGATTTTTACCTTGTCAGCTCGGCGATTCGATCTTGCAAACTTTGGGTTCCTTGTCCAACACATTAACCGGTAGGCTACCTGCCGCCCCAATTACAGAGTATTGTGTGTGGATCGTTGACAAAAACAGGGACAATTAAATACATTTTTTCTTCCACTTGAACATAACAAAATGTGTAAAAGTCAAGGCGTGGAAATACTTTCTGAAGGCACTCATACAATGTAACATAAATGTTCCTTATGAGCAAATAACTATTGTGGTCGAAGGGACCATGAACAGCCATGTAAGGACAAAGGCCTATTGTAATTGTGAAGGTGAAATGTACATGATAACCTTGAAGGAGAGGAATTAATAGGAACATACTTTGAGATCAATGTGTTTTTGTATATTTCAATATGATTTAGTCATTTCAATAACTAAAATCTAAGGAGGACCCAGTGTTGATACTTTTGTCGTCATTAATTTACTGTAGAAATTATGTAGTTTCACATAATTTGTAAAGAAGTGTAATGTTGTTCTCATGGAATATAATTTCTTGAGCACTACAGATAGGGTGCATTCACAAAGTATTCAGACCCCTTCCCCTTTTCCACAATTTATTATGTTACAGCCTTATTCTAAAATTGATTGAATAAAATAAAAACACCATGACACAGCAAAAACAGATTTAGACATTTCAAAAAACTGAAATACCACATTTACATAAGTATTCAGAACCTTTGCTATGAGACTCAAAATTGAGCTCAGGTGCATCTGTTTCCATTGATCATCCTTGAGATGTTTCTACAGCATGATTAAAGTCCACCTGTGGTAAATTCAATTCATTGGACATGATTGGAAAGGCACACACCGGTCTATATAAGGTCCCACAGTTGACAGGGCATGTCAGAGCAAAAACAAAGCCAGGTCGAAGGAATTGTCTGTAGAGCACCGAGACAGGATAGTGTAGAGGCACAAATCTGGGGAAGGGTACCAAATAATGTCTGCAGCAATGAAGGTCCCCAAGAACAGTGGCCTCCATCATTCTTAAATGGAAGAAGTTTGGAACTACCAAGACACTTCCTAGAGCTGGCCACCTGGCCAAACTGAGCAATCGGGGGAGAAAGGCCTTGGTCAGGGAGGGCAACAAGAACCCGATGGTCACTGACAGGGCTCCAGAGTTCCTCTGTGGAGAAGGGAGATCCTTCCAGAAGGACAACCATCTCCGCTGCACTCCACCAATCAGGCCTTTATGGTAGTGGCCAGACGAAAGCCACTCCTCAGTAAAAGGCACAACAGCCCGCTTGGAGTTTGTTAATAGGCAACTAAAGGACTCAGACCATGAGAAACAAGATTCTCTGGTCTGATGAAACCAATTTAGAACTCTTTGGCCTGAAGGCCAAGTGTCATGTCTGGAGGAAACCTGGCACCATCCCTAAGGTGAAGCATGTTGGTGGCAGCATCATGCTGTGGGATGTTTTTAAGCAGCAGGGACTGGGATTTAGGGTAGATGAATAGAGGGAAAGATGAACGGAGCAGAGTAAAGAGAGATCCTTGATGAAGATCTGCTCCAGAGCACTCTGGACCTGACTGGGGCGAAGTTTCCCCTTCCAACAGGGCAACAACCATAAGCACACAAACAAGACAACGCAGGAGTGGCTTCGGGACAAGTCTCTGAATGTCCTCAAGTGGCCCAGCCAGAGCCCAGACTTGAACATCTCTGGATACCTGAAAATAGCTGTACAGCAACACTCCCCATCCAACCTGACAGCGCTTTAGAGGGTCTGCAGAGAAGAATGGGAGAAGCTCCCCAAATACAGGTGTGCCAAGCTTGTAGCGTCATACCCAATAAGACCCCAGGCTGTAATCGCTGCCAAATGTGCTTTAACAAAGTACAGAGTAAAGGTTCTGAATATTTATGTCAATGTGATATTTCCGCAGTTTTTACAAACATTTCTAAAAACCTGTTTTTGCTTTGTCATTATGGGGTATTGTGTGTAGATTTAATCCATTTTAGAATAAGGCTGTAATGTAACAAAATGTAGAAAAAGTCAAGGGGTCTGAATACTTTCCGACAGCACTGTATGCCATAGAAATCAAGTGGTATTTGCATGTGAAAATATTATGGTGTGCATTTTCTCTATTGTTTACATTTTGTTGTTTGTCCACTGATTGGTATACACATTGGACATCTTAGTGTCTTTCACCAACTTCACATCAAACACAATACCTTGAACTTAGTTTACCTTTAATAACCTCTATGGGATTGGTGTCCCCCCACGGCACGGTTGAGCTAACATATGCTAATCACATTAGCCTGAGGTTGTAACAAACAAAAAAATCCCAGGACATAGCTTTCTGCCCATATCAGATAGATTAACAAGAATTTTAGACATAACTACACTGTCCAATTTACAGTAGCTATTACAGTGAAAGAATACCATGCTATTGTTTGAGAGCGCACAATTATGAACTTGAAAATGTATCAATAAACCAATTAGGCACATTTGGGCTGTCTTGATACAACATTTTGAACATGTTCATTGGATCAGTCTAAAACTTTGCTCATACACTACTGCCTTCTAGTGGCCAAATTCTATATTGCGCATGTGCTGCAATAATACATTATGACCTTTCTCTTCCATTTCAAAGATGGTACAAAAAAATAAAAACGCATGTTATATTCTCCTACATTAATTTCATATTTCCACAAACTTCAAAGTGTTTCCTTTCAAATGGTATCAAGAAAATGCATATCCTTGCTTCAGGTCCTGAGCTACAGGCAGTTAGATATGGGTATGTCATTTTAGGCGAAAATTGAAAAAAAAGGGTTGATCCTTAAACTAACAGATACATTTTGTCTAGTTAAAAAATAAAATAAGTGACAATTAACTTTGCACCTTTTATTATAAAAAATATTTACAAAGATGCTACATTTTTTATTAATATAAAAATGCATATACTTTACAATTGTTGAAATTCTAGCTCCTGTTTGAAGCAGAGTGACATCATTCAGAGGAGTGTTGTGGTAGTAATGACCGGAGTAATACTGTCGGATTTAACTGATACGGTTTGCCTGAGTAATCTCTTAATAATCATGATAAGACATTTTGAAAAATCTTTAGAATGGCAGTTGCTTGTACATCCCAAAAAAATGGAAAAAGAAAAAAACCATTGACATTTCTATGGATGAATTCTGTACAAAATATCATTTCACAAATGAACTGCATAGTGAATAGTAAACCCAGGCCCAGTTATTTTTGAGAAAAAAAAAGGGGGGGGGGGGGGGTTGGGTAGACCCTTGTGATATATAAAATATATCACATGGGTCTACACGATTCAGTTAAAAGCAACGTGGCATGTTTGTGTCTATTTAATAAATTAAATAAATTAAAAAGTAATAACTTAATGGGTCAACCCATTATTCTCAATTTGTAATAACACAAATATCAGAAAATATGGCTTCTTAATGCTGATATCAAGCAAGAGTTTCTGTTAATACTTGAACAAATCTAGTCTAGGTCATAAGAGATGGATTCAAATCAAGCGGGGGGGAAGAAAAATGTGCCTGAAAAAGCAGGACGGTCCCTGTCTTGAGACTTGATTCCAAACCATAGGAAGACTGGTCGAATCGGGCTACATTAACATTTCAAAATCTCTGTCAGATTAAAAATAGGAGGGGGGATTAGATGTAGTCATACTGGTACATTTCCCAAACTGTATGTTGCAAAAAATATATTTCAATATACATATATACGTACAATATACATCTATTTCACTAATATTTGTTTTAGTCTTTAGGAAAATATACATTGCTTCAAAGGTTTGAATGTTCCGGTCTCTATTCTTGTGTAGTGTAATGACATTGTTCTTCAGTCCATACATAACAATAAATTAAAACAAAACTGGAAAAATAGATTGTATGATAAAAGGAAACAGAAAAGTATGTAAATAAGAAAAATCATAATGGTATATGCTGTAATCTCTGCCCACTAACAGATGCACACCTGCATGTGGTAACACTGAATAAGTTATTGATTTCATAAACCCTCAACGTCTGAATGTATAATAATAACACCATATCCATGTACGCACCATGTGCATTGTCTGTAAAGAGTCTACCAAGTCTGTAAGAATGGGAATGTGTTGTTTCTCAGGAGCCCACTATGATCTCCATGATGTGGTCCAGTTCATTGAGGTCTGATCGGCAGCTGGTGCTAGAGCTGAGGGGTGAGGGCCCATGGGAGGACAGGCTCTCCAGGAGGTCGTAGGGCCCCATCTTAGGCGCACTCTGCATGCCTGTCAGCACTGTGTCAAGGTCGTAGTAGGACGCATCCACATCTGAAAACAGTTCCTCCAGGGCAGGGTCAGGGCTGGGCGCAGGGTTTTTGATCTCGAACGTGCCAAAGACCTGCTCTGCTGTCCTGGAGTCCTCCACAAGCCTGTCACTGTCTCCCTCCTCCGAACCAGACCCACACTCCTCACTGTCCTCATCTTCCTCCTCATCTTCACCATTTTCCTCTTCCCAACAGGGGTCCATGCCAAAGGTGCCTGGCAGGTAGGAGGTTGGGGCTTGGGGGGAAACCGTGGACATGGTCACCCCCCCCTCGCCCTCCTCCTCCACTACCACCTCCTCCTCCTCCTCTGCAGGGCAACCCTCTGACCCCACCGCTGGGAAGGGCTTGAGTACCTGCTCCCCCTGGGTTGCCTCGGTCTGCCGACACAGCACCTCGGTGGCCACCAGGCGGTCTGCAGAGCACTGGGCAGCAGCGTTGGCGGCACTCAGGGCCTGGGTCATGATCTGCCAGGTGCCGTCCTGGGTCATCTCCTCCTGGATCTGCCTCACCGTGTTGGCAATCAGCACTGAACGGCACAGGTTGGGCTCCACCAGCATGTGGCACAGCTGCAGCTTGATTAGGGACATGTCCAGCAGGGACTGCCGCTGCAGGCTGTAGGATGACAGCATCCTTACGGCCACCGAACTCGGCTGGTTTACATCCTCACCGCCTGCCGCAGGTTCATCCCCGGAGTCAGAAAACTTGCGCTTCGTGCCCTTCGGGAACATTTTGGCTCTCTGGGGTGAGGGGAGACGGAGAGTGTTATTGATGAAAAATCTGTCACAAAAACGTTACCATTCTGACACAAACACACATGGTATCATGAAAGACTGTTGTTTTGCAGAATTTTACTTATCAAAAGTACATTCTAAAAATGAATGAACTTATGTGTGGTGTTATGTTTGAAGTGTGTGGCATAAGGACAAACTATTAAGGTGATAAGCTAAATTTCAATTGGTAAGAGAATTCTGTGATGAAGAATCTCTAGGTTAGCTAAATATTCATGTAGTGGCCTACAGTATAAATGGCTTGTTGTTTTTCTGAAAGTTTGCTATACCTTTCCTGTTGAGAGGCACAGGCATTAGCATAGCAGCTTGGTCCCGGCTGCAGCGCTTCAGTACTTTTGTACAAGCAACAAGCAGCTTTTGTTCTGCACCCTTTCTGCCCATTTTAGGCCAGTCTGAAGCAAGGCTCCTGCTGGGCGGAACAACCACACTTTTAACAGACCCACTGAACCACCGAAAATACAGCATGTTACCAACCACCTGCCATCACTGCGGTCAAAGTCAGGACAGGTCAGATTTTTCTCAAAAAAACACAATCAGCTCATGTACACACACCATCCCACCCCACTGCCACCTGTCGTCAGACATCTCCTAATTATGGGCAAAAGTGAGTTAACTTCACTCCGGTAGTACAAAAGAGAACAGGACACATACTGGGTAAGAAAAGTCAAATGAAACCACACAGGTTTAATGTGATATTGTGTTTGAGATATGCACACACCATGCTCCGAAAACTAGAACTGCTAGAATGTCATTACAGGGAAAGGAGGAAAAGTTAACATTAACCTTCCCGATGCTGTATCTCTGCCTGAATGAGAAGATATCAGAAGACTTGTCTCAAAACAACAGGGTCGGCTGCTGGCTCCAAGGGACAAACAAGCCGGGGAGAGCAGAGTAGGGAGAGAACACAGGACATGAGCCTGGTGTGACTACATTTCCCATAAGACTAAAACAAAGGAACTTCTGTAAGGGTATGCGTCCCCTCAGAGAGAGCTCTGGGTAGGGCATTGATTGGCGTTACTACTCTGCTACATGGATCAACCATCCACGAAGCAACAAAGGATATAAAAACAGGAGGTAAGTATGCAATAAAGAAAACTACAACAGACAAGAGACAGTTTCAAAACAACAAACATTTGTAGTCAATATACTGATCAAAAAATATAAACGCAACATGAAAAAAAAATTCTGAGTTACAGTTTATATAATGAAATCAGTCAATAGAAAAAATGAACTTGTCCCTAATCTATGGATTTCACATGACTGGACAGGGGTGCATCCTGGCAGCCAATCAGAATGAGTTTTCCCCCCAAAAAGGGCTTTATTACAGAAACTATCCTGTTTTATCAGCTGTCCGGGTGGCTGGTCTCAGACGATCCCGCAGCCGGATGTGGAGGTCCTGGGCTGGCGTGGTTACACGTGGTCTGCGGTTGGGCATACTGCCAAATTCTCTACAACAACGTTGAGGCGGCTTATGGTAGAGAAATTAACATTACATTCTCTGGCAACAGCTCTGGTGGACATGACTGTATCCAGAATGCCAATTGCACACTCCCTCAAATCTGAGACATCTGTGGCATTGTGTTGTGTGACAAAACTGCACATTTTAGAGTGGCCTTTTTTTGTCCCCCGCACAAGGTGCACCTGTGTAATGACCATGCTCTTTAATCAGCTTATTTATATGCCACACCTGTCAGGAGAAATGCTCACTAACAGGGATGTAAAGAAATGTGTGCACAAAATTGGAGATAAATAAGCTTTTTGTGCATATGGAAGATTTCGGGGATCTTTTATTACAGCTCATGAAAACTGGGACAAACACTTTACATGTTGCGTTTATATTTTTGTTCAGTATAGATTATTTTAACACTATACATGCTGATAGCAAAAAAGCACACAGTTGATAATAGCCACTTATGCAACGTTCCTAATTAGCAATATATTGTATCTATTCTAGAGCTGACTGTGGACATCACAGGGGCACAATCAATCAGTCTGGCCAGGGGAGAACATTTAGCTTCGGTCCTACCCTAGTGGACATCTTACCACTGGAGCAACAAATGCTATCACAAGGTGACACTTGCATTTATTGTATATTTTTACCATTGGAAGTAACCAGGAGAGTGCTTTGACTGTGTTAATGAACCTAACTTGAATGCAGACTTTATCCATAAATAAACTATGATGAAATACTCTGTCTGTCACACAATTGGACTGGTGCACTTACTGAAAAGTAAGATTATTTTAACTGCAACAACTGAACACTGCAAAGGGACCTGCATCAGACCACAGATAAAATGTATGAACAGTAGGTTTTTGACACAAACCTCTGAAGTACAAGAAAACATGCAAACGTTTGTGTGTTCCAAGTAGCTAGAACCCAAATGGTATTTACATAGCTGCAAATGTTCTAGTCCAATTCATGAGGGGCGTTGCCAGGTACCCCATTAAAAATAAAAAAAATGTGAGGCAGACATATGAATGTACTCTGTTTTTTTGTGTGTTTTTTTTTACCTTAGTGAAGCCTGTCAAAAACAAAGGATGAATTCTAACTAAGAAGCAAAATACTACACAAGTAACAACAACACTGTGTTCATGTTAATTCACCAATCCCCACAAACAACGGGTTTCTACTAAGGAAGTCTAGCTGATTGGATATCTGAAAACAAGGAAAAAGAGGTGCAATCATTATGATGTGACAAGAATGAGTTACTGGTGCGAGGATGGGGCCTTATTGCTCCTTATAAAACACTGCAAACCTAAAAAGGACTGTTCAATAAAAATCTGTTAGGCCGATATCCATGGAAAAAAGGATCAAATAGGTTAATGTGGCTATAAAAACAAAACATAGGTCAAGACAACATACAACACTTCAAGGTTGTCTTTTGCTGATTACTCCAATCAATTAGTCTGTCAGTGCCACATGTAAGGAGGGAACCTCAATCCTGTGCTTGTTGCAAGTACCCTGTGTTATGTCTCAGTTTACACCACTAAACTTCAAAGAGCAACAGCTCCACCAGAGATCCTCCTCCTCCGTCTATGGCTCCACCTAGGAATTGGCTCCCCTCCCCCACAGTAATGACGTCGATATTTCCACGGCCGCTTATGGTTATTTGAATGGAGAAATTATCTGACTACCCAACAGTGCGAGGGTGCATCCTGCAATTCATAATAGGTTAATAAAAAAATTAATTTACAAAATTAAATCAGTTATTTACATTGCACCCATTGCAATCGCTAGTGGCCTTCTCTGGTAGCTGCACCGCATGCTTTGTCTAGTTCGAGCAAAAGGGAAGCTGGGGCGACAATGGAGATGAGGCCATTTTGAAATAACTAGCTAGCTAGCCAATTCCTACTCATCGAGATAAAATGGGGATACATTATGACACCGTTTTCAAATGACAAAACTTCATTTTTTCCAACTACATAATTTCTTACCCTTCTCAAACTGGAGTGTATACTTCTGCTTTACAAAATGGTTTAACTACCTAGCTAAATGTGTAGCTAACATAGCTAGTCCCCCCGCCTCACCAGACTAACATTTGATAAGAGTTTCAGGAATAAATATTTCGTATCAATCCTGACAAATAAATACATTCAACTTACCGTCGTTTATTTTACTTTATCCCTGTGTTGGTCATAAGATCCTCTGTAGGATGCGGGAGATCAGGCTGAGATGAGATCATTAATGCCACGGCTTCAAAACTACCTCGTCTTCACTGCTGCTTGCTACGGCCAGGGAGCAGGGAGGGTGGCGGAATGGGGGGAAGGATGAAGGGGGCGGGCTCCATGCATCTTGATCGACATGCTGTCACTTGAATTAGAGCACCAGAACAAAAGGTATACTCTCAAAAGGCACAAAAACAACAACGCAACATGTAAATCAAAGCTCACGTGCGTTTCTTAAAAACTGCACAGACTGTAATCACTGCGGACCTCAGTACATATGGGAGGAAATTGTAAATTCACAGAAGAAAAAAATCCCACTGTGAAAAATTGTCAAGATTAAATGCAATACAACTATGACGAGTTATACAGAATGTAATGACATTGAGATTTTTATTTTATTTTAATGTATTTTATTGTTCAAAATGTCCAAGGCTGTGGTTTACCAAGGAATCATAAAAAAAACATTTTTTTTTTTCAAATTACTCTTGAGTTTGCAGTTAGTGGATGTGCCTGTCCAAAAACTCAGTGGTGGCACAACACTGTTATTGCCAATATTGACTGATTTGTCAAGCGTCTATCCAGCCGGAAGAGCTGTCGATTTTATATGGTTTTGTATGGCTGTTAAAATAAACTTATGTCAGTGTTTTCAATATAACATTTTTGCATTTGTGGGTACAAGTTAGATTGTGTGAATGTATGCTTTTAACAAAAGAAAATACACACATCTCATTTCAGAATAAATATTTTAGTCATAAATGTGGTTCAAGTAATCACAAAAACAAGGGGCAAATCATTACTGAGAGCTAAGGCTCTATACAAGTGAGAACTTTTAAAGTTAAACATATCAACAAATACTTCTTACTAGTAACATACTTACTAGTAACACCCAACATATTTTACTTATCTTATCATTATTGAATATAGTACCACAATCAAACAAATGCAACTATATACAAATACACCCAATACAATTATATACATCAGAAATATTAATATAATTACCTGAAACCTGTATACAAAAAGAGACTTAAACCCAGTTTGTAATTCCATAACATGTTGGGAAATGTAGGTTTTCATAGGGATTCATGTCATTTTATTGATCCAAACTTAATACAACTTCATTTTTTGTAATTACTACGGTATACTAGGCCTATAGTTGTTTTATCAAAACATACATCCAACCCCAGAAAAATAGTCAAACATATTTTATGATGCTTAAAGTGCAATATTTAAAATAAGGGGTTTCACAAATTCTGGGCAAAGCACATACACAGGACAAATGCCCTCACCTTAACCCAGGCACACAGTCCCCTAACATTAACAGTATTCAAGATAATGTCATAAAAGTAAAACAAATACAAATAAATAACCAAACAAAAACATACTTAGCCTGTTACGACACATTGTTGGTCCCCTGTGAAACCGCTTCTTCAATATTTGTTGGATCTGACATTTTATTTGGTTATTTTACACTACATCAGGAGTAAGACATGAGTTAGGGGTGGAAATGGTTTGGGATATAATTGTATTAAATATAATTTAACATAAACTCAAATTAAACTAAGTCATTAATTATGATTGAACCAGTACATCCTTGTTAATAACCATATAATAGTACATTTGAAACATTCAATAAAAATACTGCATAAAGTCATGCATCCCTGAAACTGTAAGGAATCACAACAATCAACAGCTCATTATTTTTAATGTCATTAGCAAAATGTCTGTATATAAAACTCTCTAAAAGCATTAATATCAAGTAGAAAACAATTCAACAAACCTTTTCAGCAGCAACGTCTTTCAAGAGAAAAGCACAGACAGCCAGGAGTTTTGCAAAGAGAAGCAAATGGTCTACATTTCAGTGCAAATAGAAATTCAGCAAAAAGCCTCTCCCTTGTCCACTGACTACCACAACCCCATGACCAGATAAGAATCACATGCGGTCAGAACAACAGGACCGTGTCTGAGGTCAAGATGTGGTCAGTAGAATAATAACGTGCATTGCTTGGCCTCATGCAACACACTCTGCTCGGCCACTAGGCCTACTTATGAGTCCTCTAAGGCAGGAGAGCACAATGTAGCAGTGTTAGTATATTGTATATCAAATCTCAACTATCAAAAAGTTATGGTTAATATACCGCAGATAACAGGACAATACACATTGTCCCGACTACCTGTAGAGTGCATCACTAAACCAGCATTCATTAAGAAGAAAAGCTCTCTCTCTCTCTGGCAGAACCTCAATTGGTTTTGCTCGACTCCTCATGTCCTCTCCTCCATCCACTGCTTGCCTGCTTTTGAAAAAGATCAAAGGTAATCGAGGAGCAGAGGCGAGGAGAGGAAATGTGGAAACAAATCCACTTGTATGAAATGAGACTCTCCTTCTCCACTTTCGCATTATCAGGCAAATTATATTTACAGGGGTGGAATCCCAAAATAAATGTGATAAAAACAAATGTAGCTTGTTGTGCAACACATTTTATAGATACAATATGTTCATGCTTTTCTCCTTTGAGAAAACAACAGCTGATTCAAAGGGGGTGTGGCACATTTTTAAACACTTCTGCGCTAGCCGTCAGGAGGATACTCTTGTGCATCCTCTGCCAAAGTAGGTAATTGAGGAGGTGAGCATACTTCTCCGTTCGCCTACTAACGAATTGACACTCTCCTCGACCATGCAACCACTCATTGTTTTCCTGGTTACAGAGTAGGAGTATGAAAAGGATGGACTTTTTCCCATTCTCTCTCACTCCCTTCGGTCCTCATCTAGTTCCTCCTCAGAGAGCGTGTCATGAGGGGTGGAGGGACGGGGCACAACATGACCTTTTACCCCTCCTTTTCTGTTCTGCAAGAAGTCCTGGATCTCCCCCGGCAACAGGCGGAACTTCTCCTGGTACTCCGCCTCCACCGCACCCTGCAGCTGGGGTCAGAGGTCAGGGGTTACCAATGTGGTACGGATCAGCTATTTGTTTTATAGCCGTTATAACTGGAACCTCCATCATTAGTTAGTCAGCTTATTAGCTATTTAGTCATTGTTAGCCTCTGCTAGCGGTCTTTACCTTTAACTCGGACTCCTGCAGCTTTAGTCTGGATAGCCCAGCACGAAACCAGCCCTGAGCATATCGTTACTGCTTTTTTCCACTACAACACCGGATTCCTGCCGCAAGCTCTGAACCATTACAATGGATCTTCGCAGCTAGCTAGTGGCTACCGAGGAGCTATTGTGGCTAACGCCCTTGTCCAGAAGCATGCACCATTTAGCCCTGAGCTAGGCCCATCATGAGAACTTGTCCTCAACTGGCCTACCTGGTTAAATAAAGGTTAAATAAATACATAAATAAATAAGGGCTACGGGATTAAAGGTTAGAGGTCATGGGTTAGTTGGGCTGTCACCTTTGGTTTTTCATCCAGAATCTGCTGCTGGATGCCTTTGTGCTGCTCCACCAGTCTCTCTTGACGTTTTGACTGGGCGTCCTCCAGCTAGAGCAGAGAACAGAGGTTACCTTCAGTGATTGGACCACTCGATCCTGGAATCGCTATCACTTCTCAGGAAAATAACAGTACTTAACGTCACGCAGATGATTCACCAACAAGAGTTTTGAGTGATATCTGTCCCCAAACCCTTTCATCCTCACCCTCTTGATGTTCTGTACCACTTCATTCACATATGATTTGTTGATCTCCAACTTCTCCCTGACAACAGAAGAAGAAATACAATCATACACAGGCTGTATTTCTATGTCTCTGTCACACACACACACACACACACACACACACACACACACACACACACACACACACACACACACACACACACACACACACACACACACACACACACACACACACACACACACACACACACACACACAGTTCCCTCTTACTCTTCAGCCAAGTGCTTCTCTTTCGTCATTGCTTCTTTGATTTTCTCTGTTCTCCTCTTTTCCATTTTCTTTTTCAGGTCTTTCTTTTCTCTACAACGGTGGAGCATCACAAATGAGATATTTTATAGAATTGTTTACAATTATATCTTTATAATACACTCACTTTACGTCTCTGTTAAACTGACGTCTCACAGTCATGTCAAACTCACTTGTCACAGATGTCTTTTAATTTCTTCATCTGGTTGTTCTGGCTTTCCTCAGTCACCGTAGTCAGTTTCTCCATCAGCTGCAATAGTGGTGAGTATTAGAATGTACAGTTATATAATGTATTAATGTGTGTGTGTGTGTTACCTGTTTGATATGTTCTCTTTTGAGGTATTTCTCGCTGTAGTATTGTTCCTGCCTCAGCTCCAGTAGCTGTTGCTGTTGTTGTTCTCTCAGCTCCCCCAGTTGGTCCTCTCCCTCCTCATCAAACTGCTTCAGTTCAGCCTCCCCTCCAGGCGTCAAACTTCTACAACACACACATGCACACACACACACACACACACACACACACACACACACACACACACACACGCACACGCACACGCACACGCACACACACACACACACAAAAGGGATATGAGTCAGGGTTAGGGACAATGCACACATACACACACAATGCAACACTCTACCTTACTCCCCCCCCCCCCCCCCTCCACCCTACCTACCTTGTCTTACCATGTTGCTTAGTCTTCAGTAGAGCGTTGTGTCTGCGTGTGTGTTGGTTCTTAGCCTGGTTGTATTTGGTGGTATGTTCCTTCACCATCTCCAAAGTCTTCTTCTGGTGTCTCTTCACCACATCCTTCATCTCCCTGTAGTGTCTTTTCTGCTCCCGCATGATCAGCTTCTGTTGCCTGAGCTCCTCTAGTGTGGCCGCCTCCATATCTGAACCGGCAGAGACCACACAGTCGAGCACATAGACTACACACCACAGCCACACTGTCTTATACTGACCACACACAATCCCGCCCCCTGATCCCTCTGACCTATCAGAACGCTCTGCACCATGTCTTCAGTCTTCAACGCTGGTTTGGCTGGTTCTGAAAAGACAACAAAAACACTATTATTGGTTGGCAGCACACCATTTAAATGGGGAAATTAATGTCAATACATCTGCGGTGACATTGTAGCAGTCTTGGGTGTGACTATGGCAGATAGAAGTTGGTTGGTCAGGAGTCAGAAGTCCAGGGTTACCTGTGGCTGCAGGCTGAGGTGTGTTAGTAGGAGTCCTGGGTGTGACGGTAGGGCTGGGGCTGAGACCGTTCTCCAGAGGAGCAGTTCGTAGGTTTGCTTTTGGCTCAGCGGGCCCTGGCTGATCAGCATTAGCCTCAACCTTTATAACACAAAAGCATCAACAACATTTAACATTACAATCAAAACCATGAAAAACAAGAATGTAACAGTATTTCTAAATGCATGTGTATCAAGGAGAACCCATTTTTACTGTCCATAACCCTCTTTTGACCACAAAACTCTAGTTTGACCACAAACCTCTTTGCTGGTCTCCTCCTCCCCTTCCTCTAGGGTGAGAGCAGCCAACTGCTGGGACCGCTGCTCCAGGAGATTCACATACCGGATGGGGTTAGACAGCGCCTCGATCACATCTACACACACAAACACACACACACACACACACACATTAGGGATTAGCCTTGATGCAATGTGGGCAAGCTGAAGAAAAAGACTACTTCTCTGAGGCCAGATATTACTGCCACACATGCACGTGTTCCTTACCACTAATGACTAAGCTGGTACTAAGCTTATACAGAGACCTCCAGGTCTAATAGGCATTGTCGTACACCAGACCTACCTGCAAAGGTGTCTGGGACATAATCCTTCACTTCAATGTAGACAAACACAGCAGGCAGAATCAGAGACTGGTTCTTCTCATTCCTCAAGCCAATGTAGCGATAACCTGAGACAGACAGAACATAGTTAATAACCTGAGGACAGGAGAGGAAAACAGAGGACAATAAGGACTACAGAGAGAAAGAAACACAAAACTATTTGCAGAAACAGTGCTTACTGTTAACAGGTAAATATAATGTTGTTCCTGTTCCCAAGAAAGCTAAGGTAACTGAGCTAAACGACTATCGCCCCGTAGCACTCACTTCCGTCATCATGAAGTGCTTTGAGAGACTAGTGAAGGACTATATCACCTCCACCCTACCTGACACCCTAGACCCACTCCAATTTGCTTACCGCCCCAATAGGTCCAAAGACGATGCAATCGCAATCACACTGCACACTGCCCTAACCCATCTTGACAAGAGGAATACCTATGTAAGAATGCTGTTAATCGACTACAACTCAGCATTTAACATGGGTCTTGACCCCGCCCTGTGCAACTGGGTCCTGGACTTCCTGACGGGCCGCCCCCAGGTGGTGAGGGTAGGAAACAACATTTCCACCCGCTGATCCTCAACACTGGGGCCCCACAGAGGTGCGTTCTCAGCCCTCTCCTGTACCCCTTGTTCACCCATGACTGCGTGGCCATGCACGCCTCCAACTCAATCATCAAGTTTGCAGACGACACTACAGTGGTAGGCTTGATTACCAATGTTGGGTTCTTATTTTTCAGAGTAAATAACTCAGCTGTAACCAAGTTGAATCATTCCCAAAGGTTCTGTACAGCTGTAATCAGACAGCAAACATTTCAGACATCACAGTTATATACATCCTACTTAAGACACTCCCTCTCTCCATCCTTAGTTTATGCCCAAGAGAAAGAAGGTAACCAGATACTAACCCTGATTACTCCCTTAAGGGGAACTGACCTCACGCCTCACCTCCTGACCTCAACCCCTCCTTCACCTAATCCACAGATATCTATCTGTCTTGCCTATATCGACACATCGCTCTCCTCTCCTCCATCAAACACATTCCAAAGCCTTCTGGGTCGCTACAGATTCTTTTTATGCTACAGATTCTTTTTATGCAAGCACTTCGTCTCTACATCCGGCAAGAATTTGGAAAAAACAAGAATTGGACATGGAACAAAGGCTCAAAGTTCAAAGTCAAATTACAGGCTCTGTTCAAAAGCCAAATCACAAGGCCAGGCTGCTGTCAAGGCCAGTTTTATTTTGGCAGAAGAGATCGCTAAATCAGCCCGGCCATTTACGGAGGATTTCATCAAAAACTGCATGATTAAAGTTTGTGACGAAGTTTGATTAAAGTTTGTGACGAAAAACTCGTGGGTTTGACAACCGACGGAGCACCTGCGATGTGTGGACACAGGAGCGGACTGGTGGCGAAGATGCGGAAAAGATGCAAGAGGAAAACGCGACAGGTGAGCTGACAGCTTATCATTGATCATACACCAGGAAGCGTTGTGCGATAAAGCCTTGAAAATGGAGCATGTAATGAGCATCATCACGCACAGTTAACCAACACGAGGAAAACCGAGAGCATGGTGATTTGCCTTATCACACAGAGGTGCGATGGCTAAGCCAGGGAAAGGTGCTTCAAAGATGTTTCGAGCTGGAGATTTGTCTGTTCTTGGACAGCAAAGGGAAAGACACAACACAACTTGTTTCTGTTGAAATGGCTTTTCTGTGTGACATTACGAGTCATCTGAATGCAATAAACTTGCAGCTCAGGGTCGGGATCATCTCTGATATGTACAGTACAGTGAAGGCATTTAAAACCAATGTTCAATGCGGAAAAAAATTTGAGCCATTTCCAGACACCAACAAAAAAGCAGGTTGGAACTGCTCGGGAGTTGATTGACCTCCAATGCAATGATGCACTGAGGGCAAAATATGACACAGGGCAGGAGGTGAGGGCCCTCGAACACCTCCACTCAATTCTGAGGATTTCTTCAGTGTGGTGTCAGGAAAATAACCTCATAATCTCAATAAAAGTCAACAAAACAAATTTCAATCCAATTATATTTTAAAAATATTTCAGGATATGATAGAAAATTGCACACAGTAAGAAAGGATATTCAACAGTCCGAAGGAAAATAACCTCATACTCAATATCAACAAAACAAAGGATATGATCGTGGACTTCAGGACACAGCAGAGGGAGCACCCTACTATCCACATCGACGGGACAGTAGTAGAGAAGGTGGAAAGTTTTAATTAAGTTCCTTGGCGTACACATCACGAACAAACTGAAATAGTCCACCCACACAGACAGCGTGGTGAAGAAGGTGCAGCAGCGCCTCTTCAACCTCAGGAGGCTGAAGAAATTTGGCTTGTCACCAAAAGCACTCACAAACTTTTACAGATGCACAATCGAGAGCATCCTGTCGTGCTGTATCACCGCCTGGTATGGCAACTGCTCCACCCACAACCTTAAGCCTCTCCAGAGGGTAGTGAGGTCTGCACAACGCATCATCGGGGGCAAACTACCTGCCCTCCAGGACACCTACACCACCCGATGTCACAGGAAGGCCAAAAAGATCATCAAGGACAACAACCACCCGAGCCACTGCCTGTTCACCCCACTATCATCCAGAAGGCGAGGTCAGTACAGGTGCATCAAAGCAGGGACCGTGAGACTGAAAAACAGCTTCTATCTCAAGGCCATCAGACTGTTAAACAGCCATCACTAACATTGCGTGGCTGCTGCTAACACACTGCCTCATCTTTAGCCAGTTTAATAATGGAAAATTGGATGTAATAAATGTGTCATTAGCCACTTTAAACAATGCCACTTTATATCATGTTTACATACCCTAAATTACTCATCTCATATGTATATACTGTACTCTATACCATCTACTGCATCTTGCCTATGCTGTTCGGCCATCGCTCATCCATATATTTTTATGTACATATTCTTATTCATTCCTTTACACTTGTGTGTGTGTATAAGGTAGTTCCTTCCTATCCTTCCTGTTTGGCCCTGTCCGGGGGTGTCATCGGATGGGGCCACAGTGTCTCCTGACCCCTCCTGTCTCAGCCTCCAGTATTTATGCTGCAGTAGTTTATGTGTCGGGGGGCTAGGGTCAGTTTGTTATAACTGGAGTACTTCTCCTGTCCTATCCGGTGTCCTGTGTGAATTTAAGTATGCTCTCTCTAATTCTCTATTTCTCTCTTTCTTTCTCTCTCTCGGAGGACCTGAGCCCTAGGACCATGCCTCAGGACTACCTGACATGATGACTCCTTGCTGTCCCCAGTCCACCTGGCCGTGCTGCTGCTCCAGTTTCAACTGTTCTGCCTGTGATTATTATTATTTGACCATGCTGGTCATTTATGAACATTTGAACATCTTGGTCATGTTCTGTTATAATCTCCACCTGGCACAGCCAGAAGAGGACTGGCCACCCCACATAGCCTGGCTCCTCTCTAGGTTTCTTCCTAGGTTTTGGCCTTTCTAGGGAGTTTTTCCTAGCCAAAGTGCTTCTACACCTGCATTGTTTGCTGTTTGGGGTTTTAGGCTGGGTTTCTGTACAGCACTTTGAGATATCAGCTGATGTACGAAGGGCTATATAAATACATTTGATTTGATTTGTAGTTGTTGTGAAATTGTTAGATTACTTGTTCAATATTACTGCATGGTCGGAACTAGAAGCACAAGCATTTCGCTACACTCGCATTAACATCTGCTAACCATGTGTATTTGATTTGATTTACCGGGCCGTATGGCTGGCACAGGGATAATACGGTGACCTATGAACTTTCCTCCTTCCTCAAATGCAGCAATCCTCAGAGAGGCCAATGTCGGGAGAACTACCTACAAAAACACAATTAGACACAGTCAAACATTGATATACTTTAATATTATACACAGTTATACAGTTAAAATAATACAGTTTTACACAGTTAAACTGTTACACTTCGATATTATATGCTACCTATGATTATACAGTTTGCCTGAATCCTGAAGATTTGAGTTAGCTCTCTGAGCTAATGCCTAGGCTTTAGCTCAGAGGGCTAACACAGTCCAGTCTTATGGCATTTAGGGGACCTGGGTTCAAACCCAGTCGGTCATACTGTTGTCTCACCTTCTTGAAGATGATTGGGTCCTCGTCCCAGACAGGGTTGATAGCGTTGCTTTGGGATGTCTTGGTCTTCAGGGCTTTTCTCCTGGTGTCCACAGGAAGACCAAACATGTCCAGCTCTACGTACACACCTACCTTCTTGTCGCTCAGAAACTGGCCTGATATTATCTGTAGGAGAGAGACGCTCAGATGAAATGTGCTAATCTTATATCCACACTTTAGTCTAAACTACAGTAACTGGTAAACCTTGACAGACAGTGTGTTGGTTGGGTTATGGTTATGGTTAAAGTATTCTGTAACTTCTACCTTGACCTTGACTGTGTTAGCCACAATGCCATCCACAGTGCTCTCAGCGAACGGGTCAAAGTGTTTGTCTGGTCGTCTCATGAACTCTGGTTTCAGTCTGTAGCCACTCTTCCCATTGTACTCATACATGCCCAGGTTCAACTGCATAGACAGATCTGAGAGAGAGAGGGATAAAGAAAGCGAGAGAGACAGAGGTCATGGGGAGGTCAGAGGTTAAGAGAGGTCAGGGGTCACAGGTCAAGTAGGCAGGCCTCACCTATAGTTTGGAAGTTGAGCGCCACCAGCTGGCAGCCAGCGTTCCAGAAGAGTTGTGGCATGTAGTTGGAAGAGTCCACCCTAGTGCCTTTAGGGTAGATACGACTCAACTGCTGCTTGTTATATCTGAGAGGACATGTTAAAGACATGACATTACATTATAGTAAGAACACTCTTCCTAGAACACTCCACCCGGCACAGCCAGAAGAGGACTGGCCACCCCTCAGAGCCTGGTTCCTCTCTAGGTTTTTTCCTAGATTCCTGCCTTTCTAGGGAGTTTTTCCTAGCCACTGTGCTTCTACGTCTGAATTGCTTGCTGTTTGGGGTTTTAGGGTGGGGTTCTGTATAGCACTTTGTGACATCGGCAGATGTAAAAAGGGCTTTATAAATACATTTGATTGATTGATTGATCTTAGAACCAACAAGGGTTCTTTAACTGTCCCCTAGAAGAACCCTTTGAAGAACCCATTTTGGTTCCAGATAGGACCTTTTTGGTTCCCATGTAGAAGCCTTTCCACATAGGGGTTCTACATGGAACCCAAAAGGTGTCCTCCTATGGGAACAGCCACAGAACCCTTTTGGAACCCTTTTTCTAAGAGTGTAGAGTAGGGCCTGTATATTAGTCAACTGCATTGATGAGACTTAACTGCTGTTAATCTTCAATGGAATTAGCTACAATAGAGAGCAAAGCAAACCCTTAGGAGGGAAGTAATCAACCACACTACAAACTAATACTGAAGAAGAGTTAGGGTTCCGGGTTATTGTTGGGGTTATTTAGAGGGTAGCTGAATCTTAAGGATACTCCACAAACTCCACAGGCGACTTCGTGAGGTGCTCCAGAGCTTTAGTCTCCACAAATGATGACATTTGATAGCTACGATTAACCTCTGGGGAAAGAACATAATGGTTTATTATGCATTTGTGTGTTTATGCACTCATATGTGTGTTTACACTGAGAATACAAAACATTAAGAACACCTGCTCTTTCCATGACATAGACTGACCAATTGAATCCAGGTGAAAGCATTAACCCCTCCTGATGTCACTTGTTAAATCCACTTCAAATCAGTGTAGATGGAGTGGAGGAGACAGGTTAAAGAAGGATTTTTAAGCCTTTTGACAATTGAGGGTGAGTGGGCAAGACAACACAATCAACATGGGCCAACATGTGTTCCATGTGAATGTGTTCCTAATGTTTGGTATACTCAGTCTATATGCAGTGAGCCAGCATACTTTTGGACGCCTCGAAGGAGTTAAACTTGGTGGGCTGGACGTAGTTGACCAGAGTGGACATCTCCTCTGTGGCTACAGCCTCCCGCTCCTCTGCTGTCCCCTGGAGACAAAGTCATCACATAACAGGCAGCCATGTTACCCTAACCCTGACACTCCCCTCTAATATACATCAGCAGTGTTAAAGGGTAACCAAGTAACCATGGTAGGAGAGTACAAGCTACTGAACTCACCTCATCTGATGTCTTCTTACAGTCATCGTCATCATCATCATCGTCATCGTCATCATCTTCAGCCTCTATTTCTCCTGAAAGAATGTTTACATTTTCATATACTCTAAAAGTGTTTTCGTTGTTGTTGCCATCTCTCATAAAAAGCTTCTAGAGAGCCTCACCAGCTGTGATAGTGATGAAGACGATGAACATGATTATTATTATTATCATAATGTTTATGCATTAGAGCACACTTGCAGACAGCCTCACCTTCTGTAATGTTGCTAGGAGACAAGGGTTCATCTGTTGCCTGTTCTGCTGCTATGCTCTGGTTGGTTGGGTGCTCTGCCATTCTCTTGTTGCCATGGGCAGCCGAGGGCTTGTGGGATTTCTTGTTCTTAATGAGGATCTTACCTATCAGCTCCTGAGGACTTGGCAGGGGTACCCCAGACTCCAGCTAACACACACACACAAACAAACAGACACACACGCACAGGCAACGCACACAGATATCAGTTTACATGCAAGCAAGTGTGTGTGTGTGTGTGGGGGGGGCGCATGTGTCCTAGAAACTTACGGGATATTTCTCCAGTGGGTCAATCAGTAGTGCATCTCCAAATATCGACCTACAATATTCTGCCATCTTGGCTTGTTGCTTTGGGCTGTTAGGATTAGAGGTCAGGGGTCAGGATTAAAGAGCAGTTGACCAAATATTTTCTAATATATTCGCCTATTAATATTAATATATATATATATATATATATATATATATATATATATATATATATATATATATATATGTGTGTTCACTCACGAGTCCACATGGTTTTCGAAGGACAGGATGACAGGAAAAGGAGAGGTTTTGAAAGCACACTCAGCGATGGCCTCAATCACCTCCTGTAGAGTAAAAGGAGAAGTTATAATAGTTGGTTATTTTATTACACATATATACACTGAGTGTACAAAACATTAGGTGTGTCAAGAACTGCAACGCTCAAGTGTGTCAAGAACTGCAACGCAGCTGGGTTTTTCACACTCAACAGTTTCCTGTGTTTCAAGAATAGTCCACCACCCAATGGACATCCAGCCAATGGCAGGCCAGTGGTCAAAAAAGGGGTAATTGATGAAAGAAGAAAAAGGAGGCCGACATGAATTGTGCAGAGCAACAGATGGGCAACAGTTTGTCAACTGACAGTACAACATTTGTGCCCAAAGACCCAGAAAAGAATGCACAACTCATCGTACATTGACACACATGGGGGTATGGCAGCCAACGACCTTATAGAGATCCACTTCTTTTAGCAAAAAAACAAGAAACTGCTATTGCAGTGGGCTAAGGAACGAAAACACTTGGCACTGGAGAATTTGAAAAACATTGCCTGGTCTGGTGAATCCTGGTTCCTGCTGTTTCACGCTGATGGGAGGACGAGGGTATGAAGAAAACCACATGAGTACATGCATCTATCCAGTGGTGGAAAAAGTACCCACTTATCATACTTGAGTAAAAGTAAAGACCTTAATATAAAATGACTCAAGTACAAGTCAAAGTCACTCAGTAAAATACTACTTGAGTAAAAGTCTAAAAGTATTTGGTTTGAAATATACTTAAGTATCAAAAGTAAATGTAATTGCTACAATATACCTAAGTATGAAAAGTAAAAGTAAAAATATAAATAATTTCATATTCCTTATATTAAGCAAACCGTACAGCATAATTTTCTTGTTTATTTTACTTTACAAATAGCCAGGGCATGCTCCAACACTAACACATAATTTACAAATGAAGCATATGTTTAGTGAGTCCGTCAGATCAGAGGAGGTAGGGATGACATGGGATGTTCTCTTGATAAGTGTGTGAATTTGACAATTTTCCTCTCCTGCTGTCACGACTTCCGCCGAAGTCGGCTCCTTGTTCAGGCGGCGTTCGGCGGTCGACGTCACCGGCTTTCTAGCCATCGCCGCTCCATTTTTCATGTATCCATTTGTTTTGTCTTGTTCCCTGCACACCTATTTTTCATTCCCCAATCAATTCATATGTATTTATTCCTCTGTTCCCCATCATGTCTTTGTGTAGGATTGTTTGTGTAACGTGTATTTTGATATTGTGGATATTGTTACGTGCATTACTTTTTGTCTATGTTCTGTGTTTTGAGCACATTTTATGTATTTTGTGCTGTCATTTTTGACCGGAATAAAAAGTGTGCCTGTTCACTACACTCTGCTCTCTTGCACCTGACTTCGCCTCCAATACACACTCCCAACACCTGCTAAGCATTCAAAATGTAACGAGTACTTTTGGGTGTCAGGGAAAATGTATGGAGTAAAAAGTACATTATTGTCTTTAGGAATGTAGTGAAGTAAAAGTAAAAGTTGTCAAAAATAGAAATAGTAAAGTACAGATACCCCAAAAAACTACTTAAGTAATACTTTAAAGTATTTTTACACTACTGCATCTATCACGCACCGTGTCAACATTGAAGGCAGGTTGTGGTGGTGTCAAGGTGTGGGGTTTTCAAGGCACACATTGGCCCCTTAATAAAAGTGGAGCAATGTTTGAATGCCCCAGGATATCATTGCCATTTTTACATAATTTAGCAGACGCTTTTCTCCAGAGCAACTTACAGTAGTGAGTACATACATTTTAATTATTTATCACACTGGTCCCCCGTGGGTATCAAACCCACAACCCTGGTGTTGCAAGCACCATGCCCAACTAACTGAGCCACACATTGCCAATCAGGTGCATCCCTTCATGGCAGCACTGTATCCATCTGTGAAAATATTTTTTCAGCAGGATAATGCCCAATGACACAAAGCTAGGATTGTCCAGGAATGGTTCCACAAACATGACAGTGTTCAAGTTACTGCAGTGGCCTGCCATGTCCGATATAGACTATAATCAGAATAAAATGATCCGTTTTAGAAGCAGAGACAAGGCGGAGACTAATGTAGCCTTGACACAAACGAATGGAGTTAGCCTTGATGCAGGAGATTTCAGAGCATGTGTGTGTTTGTGTGTGCGTGCGAGCGAGCGGCGTGCGACATGCGTGTACCTTAAAGCAGATCTCCGAGGTCATGGTGAAGCCGTGTGTGATGACTGGTTCCTCCTCTGTGGTCCGTCCTTTCCAACAGTCTAACTCCACACACCGACAGCCTGCCAACATCACTTGACGGTACATCTCCACTGACGAACTACCTGCCAGCTGCCCCGCTACACACACACACACATACACACACATATTTATAAATATATGCAGGCCTACACACAGATTAGATTTGTGTGAGTCAACAAAGAATAGGTGTGTGTGTGTGTGTGTGTGTGTGTGTGTGTGTGTGTGTGTGTGTGTGTGTGTGTGTGTGTGTGTGTGTGTGTGTGTGTGTGTGTGTGTGTGTGTGTGTGTGTGTGTGTGTGTGTGTGTTAGTGATGCCAGGTTCAGCTGTTTGTTCTCAAGATGGGAGAACCTTCCAGAAGGACAACAATCTCTGCAGCACTCCACCAATCAGGACTTTAAGGTAGAGTGGCCAGACGGAAGCCACTTCTCAGTAAAAGCACATGACAGCCCACTTGGAGTTTGCCAAAAGGCACCTAAAGGACTCGTAGACCATGGGAAACAAGATTCTCTGGTCCGATGAAACCAACATTGAACTTCTTTGGCCTGAATGCCAACGTCACATCTGGAGGAAACCAGGCACCGCTCTTCACCTGGCCAATACCATCCCTACAGTGAAGTGGTGGTGGCAGCATCATGCTGTGTAGATGTTGTTCAGCAGCAGGGACTGGGAGACTAGTCAGGATCGAATGAAAGATGAACGGAGGAAAGTACAGAGAGATCCTTGATGAAAACCTGCTCCGGAGAACTCAGACTGAGGCGAAGGTTCACCTTCTAACAGGACAACGACCCTAAACACACAGCCAAGACAACGCAGGAGTGGCTTCTGAATGTCATTGAGTGGCACTGCCAGAGCCCAGACTTGAACCTGATCAAACATCTCTGGAGAGACCTGAAAAATATGTGCAGCGATGGTCCCCTTCCAACCTGACAAAGCTTGAAAGGATCTGCAGAGAAGAATAGGAGAAACTCCCCAGGTGTACCATGCATGTAGAGTCATACCCAAGAAGACATGAGGCTATGATCACTGCCAAAGGTGCTTTAACAAAGTACTGAGTAAAGGGTCTGAATACCTTTGTAAATCTGATATTTCAATTTGGTATTTTTTTTTATTTGCAAAAACATCTAAAAATGTGTTTTTGCTTTGTCATTATGGGGTATTGTGTGTACTGTAGATTGATGATTTTAAAAAACAACAATTTAATCCATTTTAGAATAATGCTGTCAGATAACAAACTACTTTCTGAATGCACTGAAGATATGTTTCCAGTTATAATTTCTATTTGTTCATCAACTTATCTATCATTACATACATGCACCTTCTCTTCTGTCATTATGTTTCCCTAGAAGACTAAAGAAACCCTTGCTCACCAGAATAATGTCTTAAATCAATAGAATGAATGCTTCATTCTAGTTGACATCGGTAAAGTTTCCTCTGTCATCTCTGCTTCTTTGCAGAGCAAAGACATTTGGGGACCTGGGAGAAAATTCAATAACTCAACAACAAAAACCAGGAAAGATTTTCTATGCAAAATGTCCTAATGACATCAGTTTGACCGGTTTTAAGGAAATAGAAAGCTATGAAACGACCCAAGATGTTTCTGATAAGATTTCAGTTTGGCTTGGATGTGTCACGTATACTCCCTCTTTGGCCTCTAGGTCACCAGACTGCTGATTATTACGCACATCTGTCACTATCGTCACACGGAACCAGCCCTTAGTGACACCCACCTGGACTCCATTACCTCCTTGATTACCTGCCCTATTTATGTCACTCCCTTTGGTTCCTTCCCCAGGCGTTATTGTTTCTGTTTCATGTCTGTGTGCTGTTTGTGTTTCTTGTTTTGTATTATATTATGTTCCGTTTAGCCTGAAGCATAGGCTCCTGTGCTTCAGGCTGCTAGTCAGGTTCCTGTGCCCCTATGGAGCCGACAGATCCGCTCCTGATCCCCGGAACGTCCCTCTGGTCGGCGTCCTGCGGCTGGAGCCGCGTGTCGGAGAGGGGGTGCTGTATCGTCTGCGCCTTCTTATGCACTCTAGGTCGCCGGGCTCCTGCGCCCCAGCCGGCTCAACAGGTTCCCACGCTTCGGGAACTTTCCCTCTCTGGCCTCTAGGTCACCAGACTGCTGATTATGCACACCTGTCACCATCGTCACGCCCACCAGCACTTATTGACACCCACCTGGACCCCATTAACTCCTTGATTACCTGCCCTATTTATGTCACTGCCTTTGGTTCCTTCCCCAGGCGTTATTGTTTCTGTTTCATGCCTTGTTGTGTATTATGTACCGTTTATTTATTAAATATTCACTCCCCTCCCTGTACTTGCTTCCCGAATCTCAGCATACATCGTTACAGGATGCATATCAGCTTTTAAGATGCTGATTAAAAATAGCTATACAGACAGTATCTAACTTCGCATTCTCTCAGGATGCAGAAATAAATCATCCAGGTCACCTGTGATACAAGTCAGTATTTGACATCCATCCATGTCTGAGGAAGTCGGGAGATGACGTGGAAACCAGCCACTAGGGGCAACAGTAAGCACTGTTTCCTTCAAGTAGATTTTGGTTTTGCTAGGGCGATGTGGACGGGAATGGCGGATGGGCGTAAGCATCTGTCTCTGATTCCAAAGGCTGCAAGTTGGAATCCAGCAATGAAAAGTTGTTTTTGACATTTTTGTTCCAAGCCTATCCCATACCTGAACTCTTACCTTAAACATTCTGAGTTAATGCCTAAACTTAACCTTAAACACTTGATGTTTGGAAGAACTTCAACATTTGACATTTGAGAAACATGGGTGAACATCTAATTCTGACTGTGAGAGCTGGTAGCAGCCAGAAAATAAAATTTCTCCACTTCTGTTCCCGTCTTGTTACTCTCTATTTGTATAGCGCCTCACAATCATAACACATAACAGAGCCCGGCACTGCTTTCATCCTCTTACCACTTCAAATCTTTCCCAAACATTACTTTTCTTGCCCTCCCTTCTCTTTATCTTTAACTCTCCATTTCACAGCTTTTCTTTTATTGAATTACACTCGAGATTGTCCTTTTTTCCTCTGTGGATCTACATGAACTTGTTCTGCCCGTTCCCAAAAGCATTTTGTGATTGGTATAAAGGCTATTTGATGTGCATAGGCTACAGTTAGGCCCTAATGAGAGAAAAACCTCAAAGTAGCCTATAAATATAAATGGCACAAGAATTATAAATGTATGATACAGTACATTATGGATTTAAGGTATTGTGTTATCTTTATTCAACCCACCCACCCCTCAACCACACAATATTTCATGACCCTAAATCACTAATGTGTGTGTACCTGTGAGGTAGGTGTTATGTGAGGAGTTGATGAAGTAGTGAGACAGAGGGAAGGTCATGTCTTCGGACTGGTCCAGCTTCTCAGGTGGAATCACTCCGTTCTCATCAGACACTAGGTACTTGCTGAGCCCCTCCAACGTGATCAGGCCTACAGAACACACAGGCACAAGGTATTCAGACCCCTTTACTTTTTCCACATTTTGTTACTTTACAGCCTTATTCTAAAATGGATTAAATTAAATAAAAAACATCATCAATCTACACACAATACCCCATAATGACAAAGCGAAAAGAGGTTTTTAGAAACTTGCTAATTTATTACAAATTAAAAACTGAAACACCTTATTTACATTTACAAGTATTCAGACCCTTTGCTATGAGACTTGAAATTTAACTCAGGTGTATTCTGTTTCCATTGATCATCCTTGAGATGTTTCTACAACTTGATTGGAGTCCACCTGTGGTGAATTCAATTGATTGGACATGATTTGGAAAGGCACACACCTGTCTTTATATGGTCCCACAGTTGACAGTGCATGTCAGAGCAAAAACCAAGGCACGGGGTCGAAGGAATTGTCCGTAGAACTCCAAGATGGGTTTGTGTTGAGGCACAGATCTAGGAAGGACACCAAAACATTTCCGCGCATTGAAGGTCCCCAAAACCACAGTGGCCTCCATCATTCTTAAATGGAAGAAGTTTGGAACCACCAAGAGCTGGCCGACGGCCAAACTGAGCAATCGGGAGAAGGGCTTTGGTCAAGGAGGTGACCAAGAACCCGATGGTCACTCTGGCAGAGCTCCAGAGTTCCTCTGTGGAGATGGGAGAACCTTCCAGAAGTTTAACAATCTCTGAAACACTCCACCAATCAGGACTTTATGGTAGGAGTGGCCAGACAGAAGCCACTCCTCAGTAAAAAACACATGACAGCCTGCTTGGTGTTTGCCAAAAGGCACCTAAAGATTCTCTTGTCTGATGAAACTAAGATTCAACTCATTGGCCTGAATGCCAAGTGTCACATCTGGAGGAAACCTGGCACCA